>NC_088216.1:74662787-74825286 GCF_036934945.1 Oncorhynchus masou masou | reverse complement strand
GATGTTTTCAATGAGGAGACTCCCAGCCACATACCAAATGCGCAGTGTTTCCTGAAAGCGTCTGTGTGTAGGAGAAATCGTTCCGTTTTCTACATTGCGCCTGGCTACCGAAACGAACCGAAAATGCAGTCACCTACAACGTGAAACTTTTTCCGGATTAACTACATAATATCGACCGAAACATGGCAAACGTTGTTTGGAATCAATCCTCAAGGTGTTTTTTCACATATCTCTTCATTGACATGCAGTTCATGGAAGCTTGCTTCTCTCTCTGTGCCCCATGGAAAAATACTGGCAGGTGACTTTTGCGCACCAATTTCGGCGCAGGACACCGGGCGGACACGTGGTAAATGTGGTCTCTTATGGTCAATCTTCCAACGATCTGCCTACAAATACGTCACATGTCATGTCTTGTTATGTCTGTTCCTGTCCTTTCTCTTCACTCTGTCTCTCTCTGCTGGTCTTTTTAGGTTACCTTCTCTGTCTCTCATTCTTCAGCTGTTCTACATCTCCCCTAACTAGCTCATTCACTCCTTCCCACCTGTTCTCTCTTCCCCCTCTGATTAGGTCTCTATTTCTCTCTCTGTTCCTGCTACTTTCAGTGTCTGATTCTTGTTTGTGTTTTTGATGCCAGAAGCAAGCTGTCGTCCCGTTTGCTTCCACCTTGTCCTATCCTGTCGGAGTCTGCCTGGCAGGTGCATCCTGCATTATACTACGTTCTTTTGTTCCATTGACTACGTTGGAAGAGGATTTATGCCATTCCTGTTTTCATTAAAGAACTCTGTTTTCTGTTAAAACCGCTTTGGGTCTTCACTCAAGTACATAACAGAAGAATCAGACCAAGAATGGACCCAGCGGCTCCGGACCCTTTTCACTCCGCCGTCGAGATCCAGGGAGCGATGCTAGGCAGACACGAGGAGGAATTGTCTGCTGCTCGACATGCCATTGAGACCCTGGCCGTCCAAGTCTCCGACCTCACAAGACAGGTTCACCAACTCCACCTCGATCCACCGCCCACTTCCAGGGTTTCCGAGTCTCCGGAGCCCAGGATCAACAACCCGCCGTGTTACTCTGGGGAGCCCACTGAGTGCCGCTCATTCCTCACTCAGTGTGATGTGGTGTTCTCTCTCCAGCCCAACACTTACTCCAGGAGCGCAGCCCGCATCGCCTACGTCATTTCTCTCCTTACCGGACGGGCGCGTGAGTGGGGCACGGCAATCTGGGAGGCGAGGGCTGAGTGTATTAACCAGTATCAGGACTTTAAGGAGGAGATGATACGGGTTTTTGACCGTTCTGTTTTTGGGGAGGAGGCTTCCAGGGCCCTGTCTTCCCTATGTCAGGGGAATCGATCCATAACGGATTATTCTATTGAGTTTCGCACTCTCGCTGCCTCTAGTGACTGGAACGAGCCGGCTTTGCTCGCTCGTTTTCTGGAGGGTCTCCTCGTCGAGGTTAAGGATGAGATCCTCTCCCGGGAGGTTCCTTCCAGTCTGGACTCCTTAATAGCTCTTGCTATTCGCATAGAGCGACGGTTTGATCTTCGTCGCCGAGCACGTGGAAAGGAGCTCGCGTTCTCCGTTGCTCCCCTCTCCACATCACTGCCACCTGCCGCATCACTGCCACCCTCCTCCGCCGGCTCGGATGCTGAGCCTATGCAGCTGGGGGGTATCCGCATCTCGGCCAAGGAGAAGGAACGGAGAATCACCACCGCCTCTGTCTCTACTGCGGCTCCGCTGGTCATTTTGTCACCTCATGTCCAGTAAAAGCCAGAGCTCATCAGTAAGAGGAGGGCTACTGGTGAGCGCAACTACTCAGGCCTCTCCTTCTGGATCACGCACTACCTTTCCGGTCCATCTCCGCTGGCCCGGTTCATCTGCTTCCTGCAGTGCCTTGATAGACTCTGGGGCGGAGGGCTGTTTTATGGACGAGACCTGGGCTCGGGAACATGACATTCCTCTCAGACAGTTAGGGGAGCCCACGGCCTTGTTCGCTTTAGATGGTAGTTCTCTCCCCAAGATTCAGCGTGAGACGCTGCCTTTAACCCTCACTGTCTCTGGTAATCATAGCGAAACCATTTCTTTTCTAATTTTTCGTTCACCTTTTACACCTGTTGTTTTGGGTCATCCCTGGCTAGTGCGCCATAACCCTTCTATTAATTGGTCTAGTAATACTATCCTATCCTGGAATGTTTCTTGTCATGTGACCTGTTTAATGTCTGCTATCCCTCCTGTTTCCTCTGTCTCTTCTTCACAGGAGGAGCCTGGCGATTTGACAGGGGTGCCGGAGGAGTATCACGATCTGCGCACGGTGTTCAGTCGTTCCAAGGCCACTTCTCTCCTCCACACCGGTCGTATGACTGTAGTATTGATCTCCTTCCGGGAACTACTCCCCCGGGGTAGATTATACTCTCTGTCGGCTCCCGAACGTAAGGCTCTCGAGGATTATTTGTCGGTTTCGCTCGACGCCGGTACCATAGTCTCCTCCTCCTCTCCCGCCGGAGCGGGGTTTTTTTTTGTTCAGAAGAAGGACGGGTCCCTGCGCCCATGCGTGGATTATCGAGGGCTGAATGACATAACAGTTAAGAATCGTTATCCGCTTCCTCTTATGTCTTCAGCCTTCGAGATCCTGCTGTCACGGTTCATGAATCCACTGCCTCCCTCTCTCTCTCTCTCTCTCTCTCTCTCCAGTGTTTGTGTGGGCGTGGTTTCCCAATCTCGGCCTGATTGTCTGCGCCAGCTGGAACCACTTATCTTCCCTTTATATGTTCTGTTACCAGTGTTTCTTGTTGTCAGATCGTTGTTTCTTCTCTGAGGTTGTGTCGTGTGTCCGTGCTCTTCTCTTGTGTGGATTATTCTGCTGTGCTCCTTCCTACTCATCCGGACACACTCCCTGGTTTTCTCAGCACGTTATGATCGGAAGATGCACCCGAGTTCCTGGGTCGGATTCCTTCTGAGTACAGTCTGTCTGTCATGTTGCTGCTGTGAACTACATTCATTAAAACCATCGTTGCTTGCATCTTGCATCCGCCTCTGTGTTGTAACAGAACGATCTGACCAGACCATGGATGCAGCGAGTTCAACGAGTCTGACCGAATTCCTTTCCCGCAGTATCACGAGAATGGATCAACAAGAGGAGAACATCTCCAGCACAGGTCGGGCAGTACAAGCCCTTTCGACGCAGGTATCCCAGCTGACCCAACAATTGCAACATCTGAGGGGTTCCGCTGCGCCACCTACACCGGCAGTTCAACCCGCCCCGCCAGAGCCGGATTCCCAGCTAGAGCCACGGCTACCGACACCAGAGGGTTATTCAGGTGATCCTGACTATTGCAGAGCCTTTCTTACGAGATGTTCCATGCATTTCTCGTTGCAGCCACGGACCTTCAACCGTGAACAGTCTAAGGTAGCATTCGTACTCACACTGCTATCAGGCAAAGCGTCTCTCTGGGGAACGGCGGTGTGGGCGAACCAGGACCCATGCTGCACCTCTTTCCAGACACTCTCCGAGGAGATGAGAAGGGTCTTCGATCGGGCCGTGGCAGGTAGGGAGACGGCCAGACTACTCGCTGACCTTCGCCAAGGAGACCATTCAGTATCGGAATACTCCATCCAATTCCGCACTCTGGCCGCTGAGTGTCAGTGGAACGAGGAGGCGCAGTGGGACATGTTCCTGCATGGGCTGGAGGACCGGATCCAGAAGGAGATTTATGTTCTGGACCTTCCCAGGAGTTTAAATGGACTAGTGGAACTAGCCCTGAGGGTCGACGCTCGTCTGAGTCGTATTGGCCGCCGAGCATGCCCTAACAGACCGTATAACGACACGGAGGGCTGGCATGCCAGCGTCGGGAACACGGCCAGTTCAGCTTCCGCTCACGAACCCATGCAGCTGGGGAGAGCTCGCCTCTCCCGGGAAGAGAGGGAGAGGCGGAGATCCCAAGGACTCTGTCTCTACTGTGGTAGAGCGGGCCACTTTATCCACTCCTGCCCGGTAAAAGATCAGGCCCGGTAGTAAACATGAGGCTACTATCGGGTGGTGTCACCACAGAGAAGACCTCATCATCTACTCTCCTCCCGGTAAGACTAAGATGGGCCACCCACACGCACGACACCCAAGCCTTACTGGACTCAGGAGCAGAGGGTAATTTCATGGACTTCAAGCTCGCTCACAAACTCCAGATCCCTATCACCTCACTCACGCACAAGATATCCGTCAACGCTCTCAATGGTCAAGAACTCCCCAACATTTCTCACACCACTGAACCTATCACACTCATCACTTCTGGCAATCACACTGAGACACTATCATTCCTACTCATGGACTCACCCCTTGCACCATTAGTTCTCGGCCACCCTTGGCTCACCCAACACAACCCCAGAGTTGACTGGGGTCATAACTCTATATCCATGTGGAGTAACAAGTGTCTTGAGTCCTGTTTAGTGTCTGCTTGTTCGTCTGTGTCTGATTCTGTGTTTCTAGAGGAGGCAGTGGATTTGTCTAACGTGCCCGTTGAATACCTCGACCTGAAGGAGGTGTTCAGTAAGTCCCGTGCTGCTTCCCTTCCTCCGCATCGTCCCTATGACTGTGCAATAGAATTATTGCCAGGTGAGTCTCCGCCTAAAGGCAAGTTATATTCACTTTCTGTTCCTGAGAGGGAGGCTATGGAGAGATACATCTCTGGTTCTCTGGCATCTAAATTCATTCGTCCTTCCTCTTCTCCAGCGGGGGCGGGGTTCTTCTTTGTGGGGAAGAAGGACGGATCTCTGCGTCCTTGCATTGATTACCGTGGGTTGAATAACATCACAGTGAAGAATACCTATCCCTTACCGTTGATGTCCTCCGCCTTTGAAAGGTTACAGGGAGCATCCGTGTTCACTAAGTTGGATTTACGTAATGCATATCATTTGGTTCGCATAAGGGAGGGGGACGAATGGAAGACCGCGTTTAACACCCCCAGAGGGCACTTCGAATATTTGGTCATGCCTTTTGGGCTATCCAACTCCCCAGCGGTTTTCCAGGCACTCGTCAATGACGTGCTGAGAGATATGATTGATCAGTTCATATATGTTTACCTGGATGACATACTGATTTTTTCTTCTTCTCTCCAGGAACACGCTCAACACGTCAGACGAGTGCTTCAGAGGTTGTTGGAGAATGGACTTTTTGTCAAGGCGGAGAAATGCATTTTTCATGCACAATCCGTTCCATTCCTAGGTTACATCGTCTCGACTGAAGGTATTCGCATGGATCCCGACAAGGTTAAGGCTGTGGTGGATTGGCCAAGCCCAGATTCCCGTAAGGCCCTACAGAGGTTTCTGGGATTCGCCAATTTCTACCGGCGTTTCGTTCGCAACTTTAGCCAGATAGTCGCTCCTCTTACCGCCTTAACCTCTCCCAGAGTGACGTTCAGGTGGTCCGATACAGCCGAGGCTGCATTCGCCAAACTCAAGAGCCGCTTTGTTTCGGCTCCTATCCTCATAGCTCCCGATCCCTCGCGTCAGTTCGTGGTGGAGGTGGACGCTTCAGAGGTGGGGGTAGGTGCGGTACTTTCCCAACGTTCCTCTTCTGACAACAAGATGCACCCTTGCGCGTTCCTTTCCCATCGGTTATCACCTGCGGAACGCAACTACGACATTGGCAACAGAGAGTTGTTGGCAGTGAAGTTAGCACTGGAGGAGTGGCGCCATTGGTTAGAGGGTTCGGGGGTACCTTTTATAGTTTGGACCGATCACAAGAATTTGGAGTATATCAGAACCGCCAAGCGACTCAACTCCAGGCAGGCGCGGTGGGCACTCTTTTCGGACGTTTTGACTTCTCTCTCTCGTATCGCCCGGGTTCCAAGAATGTCAAACCCGATTCCCTTTCTCGCATTTTTGACCATTCCGAACGCCCATCCACTCCCGAGTGCATCCTACCCGGGACCCTAGTGGTCTCCACACTCACATGGGAGGTTGAATCGAGGGTCAAAACGGCCTTAGAGGGGGTCACGCCTCCGCCCGGTTGCCCGCCTAATCGGTTGTTTGTGCCGGAGGGGTGTCGGTCCGATGTTATTCGGTGGGGGCACTGCTCCAACGTAGCGTGTCATCCAGGAGTCAGCCGCACTAGCTTTTTGGTTAAGCAACGCTTTTGGTGGCCACTGATGGCTCGTGACATTCACAGTTTTGTCTTGGCCTGCTCGGTTTGTGCCACTGGGAAGACTTCTAATCGACCCCCAGATGGGTTACTCCAACCGCTGTCGGTCCCTTCGAGACCCTGGTCCCACATCGCGCTAGATTTTGTTACCGGCCTCCCGCCCTCCCAGGGCAAGACGGTTGTTTTGACCGTGGTGGACCGGTTCTCGAAGGCGGCTCATTTTATTCCCTTGCCTAAATTACCATCTGCCAAGGAGACAGCGGTAACTGTCGTGGATCACGTCTTTCGCTTACATGGCCTGCCGATGGACGTAGTTTCTGACCGGGGCCCCAATTTGTGTCCAAGTTTTGGCAAGAGTTTTGTAGGTTACTGGGAGCGAGTGTCAGCCTGTCTTCAGGGTTTCATCCCCAGAGCAACGGTCAAACGGAGAGGGCCAACCAAGATTTGGAGAGAGTGTTGCGATGTTTGGTTTCTAAGAATCCCTCTTCCTGGAGTCAACAACTCTCTATGGTTGAGTACGCTCACAATTCGTTGCCAGTGGCAGCCACGGGTCTCTCTCCGTTTGAGTGTAGTTTAGATTACCAGCCACCTATCTTTCCCAGTACGGAGTCCGAGGTCACTGTTCCCTCCGCTCACGCTTTCATCCAGAGGTGCCGTCACGCATGGAGCAGAGCCCGTGAGACTCTTCTCCGGGTGGGGGCGCGCACCAAGGCTAAGGCCGATCGCCACCGGTCGAAGCCTCCGGTATACGTCGTTGGCCAAAGAGTGTGGCTTTCTACTAAGAACATTCCACTCCGATCCGTTTCGAACAAGCTTGCCCCCAAATTTATCGGCCCGTTCAGAGTCACCAGGATCATTAGTCCGGTGGCGGTCCGGCTCAAGCTTCCTCTGGCGTATAGGAGAATTCATCCTACCTTTCATGTGTCTAAAATAAAACCTGTGTTTCAGGCACGCATTAACCCGCCGGTCCCGGTTCCCCCGCCGCCACGACTTGTTGATGGGGAAACCACCTTTTCTGTCAATCGTATTTTGGACTCTAGAAGGAGGGGACGCGGATTCCAGTACCTGGTGGACTGGGAGGGTTACGCCCGGAGGAGAGAAGTTGGGTACCTGCTAGGGACATTCTGGATCACTCCCTTATCGATGATTTCAATCGACAGGTAAATTTGCCTGGGAACGCCAAGAGGCGTTCCTAGGGGGGGGGGTATTGTCACGGTTCATGAATCCACTGCCTCCCTCTCTCTCTCTCTCTCTCTCTCCAGTGTTTGTGTGGGCGTGGTTTCCCAATCTCGGCCTGATTGTCTGCGCCAGCTGGAACCACTTATCTTCCCTTTATATGTTCTGTTACCAGTGTTTCTTGTTGTCAGATCGTTGTTTCTTCTCTGAGGTTGTGTCGTGTGTCCGTGCTCTTCTCTTGTGTGGATTATTCTGCTGTGCTCCTTCCTACTCATCCGGACACACTCCCCTGGTTTTCTCAGCACGTTATGATCGGAAGATGCACCCGAGTTCCTGGGTCGGATTCCTTCTGAGTACAGTCTGTCTGTCATGTTGCTGCTGTGAACTACATTCATTAAAACCATCGTTGCTTGCATCTTGCATCCGCCTCTGTGTTGTAACACCTGCAGGGAGCCAGGTTTTTCACCAAATTGGACCTTCGTAACGCCTACCATCTCGTGCGCATCAGGGAGGGGGACGAGTGGAAGACGGCGTTTAACACTCCGTTAGGGCACTTTGAATACCGGGTTCTTCCTTTCGGCCTCGTTAACGCTCCAGCTGTCTTTCAGGCACTAGTTAACGACGTCCTGAGAGACATGCTGAACATTTTTGTTTTCGTTTACATGGATGATATCCTGATTTTTTCACCATCTCTCTCGATTCATGTTCAGCACGTGCGACGCGTCCTCCAGCGCCTTTTGGAGAACTGTCTTTATGTGAAGGCTGAGAAGTGCACTTTTCATGCCGCCTCTGTCCCTTTTCTCGGTTCCGTTATTTCCGCTGAGGGCATTAAGATGGATCCCGCTAAGGTCCAGGCTGTCATTGATTGGCCCGTTCCTAAGTCACGCGTCGAGCTGCAGCGCTTTCTGGGCTTCGCTAATTTCTATCGTCGTTTCATCCGTAATTTCGGTCAGGTGGCAGCTCCCCTCACAGCCCTTACATACCTTAAGGGAACATTTCGACAATCACCGTATAGTTAGTGAGAAAGTCCCTATTGGAACTGTACGGTCCCTTACTAGACGTCCGAAAACATTTTAGAAATTCGGGACGGCGTCGGGCCGAGCGGTAGGGCCAGACCTACCGGGAAGTCATCAAATGAACTTTGTCGGACATTCGGTTTTCGTTTAATAAAATAAACAAATTTTAGCCCATTTTTGCGCAATGCCGAAATATCCCACAAGAGGGCATAAGCAATCATATTGCTATTGGACAAAACATCACGAATCACGACGTGCCATATCTCGGAAACCGAAAATATTTCGAAGCCGAAACTTGGTGGGCGTAGGTTTGGCATTATGGGAAGATGGCCCCGAACAAGATGGCGTCTAGGCCTCAACGGTTTTTGAGTTATGGCCATATTTCTGGGATTAAAGGTCCAAAATGAAAATAGAGAAAAGATTTTTTCACTTCACGTCAAAGTCAAGGAGCCTCCGGTGTCAATAAAAAAAAAAAAATCGGCCATTTATCTATCGTCATTTACGAGAAATCGTACGTTGACCAGATCGTGATGTTCAGATATAGGTGTTTTTTTTTTTCAACGGTTACAGATCCAGTTGCAGGGTGTTCATACGAGTATTTTTAAAATGTGCTGCGGAGCTCTGCGACATTTCTGTGATTTTCTATGATTTTCTGAAATAACACACACTCACTAAACCCTCCGTAAATAACTCAGTTCTTAACGTAAAGACTTAAAACTCAGGATTCTGTAAAGGCATACCCCAATGAGGATATGAGTTTATTTATAGCTTCCTGTGCCAACCGGAAGTGCCATAATTGGTGTCTCAGGGGCTGTTTGGAAGGGTTAAAAAAATCAGATCTGTCCAAAACTTCATATGTGTGATTAGACAACCCCCATGAACTGTAAATCAGTCATTTTTCCCTACAGATGTCAAAGAAAAGCTCTCACACACACACACACAGCAAGGATGGAGTGACAAAGCGTGGTGTTTAAAGACACAGAGAGCAGGCAATGGCATAAACATAATCCCAAGGCAGGGCCGAGTCCAACGAGGTGCCCCGCTTGACCGTAGCTCACTCGGTCTGAGCGCAGCGACCATGAGAAAAATAGGCCCACAATGAAGCCTGCACCACAATGTCATTTGATTTTGGGTGACAGCGGCGGAACCGTTAGGTTTAGAAGGACAATTCAAACACAGGACTGTTCCTAAGGTCCTCCCGATCTGTGCAAGCCTAACCTTGACTGTGTGGCATTAACCTTTCACAGTTAAAAGAAGGTGTTTACAAAAAACAGTGTGCATTGACTTCTCTCCCCATAGGAATACATTGCCTGCTCCCCTAAATACAACCTGGGGTCTTTATGGGTTATGAATGCTGTATGAACCTGTCTTCTATGACATTCCATCAGACCACTATGAGGTCTACCTGTGTCGATTCTAAGCTTCCTGGAGCAACCGGAAGTGGTTAAATTGACCCAAAAGGTATTTGGATGTACATCACCTCGAAAGGTGCCGAGGCCTCTGCATTATTCAACCCTGTGTAGATCAGTCAATTCTCAACTTAAAGACTTAAAACTCAGGATTCCCTAGGTTTCTATGTCAGTCAAGACATGTGTGTATTTATAGCTTCCTGTGCCAACCGGAAGTGCCATAATTGGTGACTCAGGGGCTGTTTGGAAGGGTTAAAAAATCAGATCTGTCCAAAACTTCATATGTGTGATTAGACAACCCCCATGAACTGTAAATCAGTCATTTTTCCCAACAGATGTCAAAGAAAAGCTCTCACACACACACACAGCAAGGATGGAGTGACAAAGCGTGGTGTTTAAAGACACAGAGAGCAGGCAATGGCATAAACATAATCCCAAGGCCGTGCCGAGTCCAACGAGGTGCCCCTCTTGACCGTAGCTCGCTCGGTCTGAGCGCAGCGACCATGAGAAAAATAGGCCCACAATGATGCCTGCACCACAATGTCATTGGATTTTGGGTGACAGCGGCGGAACCGTTAGGTTTAGAAGGACAATTCAAACACAGGACTGTTCCTAAGGTCCTCCCGATCTGTGCAAGCCTAACCTTGACTGTGTGGCATTAACCTTTCACAGTTAAAAGAAGGTGTTTACAAAAAAACAGTGTGCATTGACTTCTCTCCCCATAGGAATACATTGCCTGCTCCCCTAAATACAACCTGGGGTCTTTATGGGTTATGAATGCTGTATGAACCTGTCTTCTATGACATTCCATCAGACCACTATGAGGTCTACCTGTGTCGATTCTAAGCTTCCTGGAGCAACCGGAAGTGGTTAGATTGACCCAAAAGGTATTTGGATGTACATCACCTCGAAAGGTGCCGAGGCCTCTGCATTTTTCAACCCTGTGTAGATCAGTCAATTCTCAACTTAAAGACTTAAAACTCAGGATTCCCTAGGTTTCTATGTCAGTCAAGACATGTGTGTATTTATAGCTTCCTGTGCCAACCGGAAGTGCCATAATTGGTGACTCAGGGGCTGTTTGGAAGGGTTAAAAAAATCAGATCTGTCCAAAACTTCATATGTGTGATTAGACAACCCCCATGAACTGTAAATCAGTCATTTTTCCCAACAGATGTCAAAGAAAAGCTCTCACACACACAGCAAGGATGGAGTGACAAAGCGTGGTGTTTAAAGACACAGAGAGCAGGCAATGGCATAAACATAATCCCAAGGCCGTGCCGAGTCCAACGAGGTGCCCCGCTTGACCGTAGCTCGCTCGGTCTGAGCGCAGCGACCATGAGAAAAATAGGCCCACAATGATGCCTGCACCACAATGTCATTGGATTTTGGGTGACAGCGGCGGAACCGTTAGGTTTAGAAGGACAATTCAAACACAGGACTGTTCCTAAGGTCCTCCCGATCTGTGCAAGCCTAACCTTGACTGTGTGGCATTAACCTTTCACAGTTAAAAGAAGGTGTTTACAAAAAACAGTGTGCATTGACTTCTCTCCCCATAGGAATACATTGCCTGCTCCCCTAAATACAACCTGGGGTCTTTATGGGTTATGAATGCTGTATGAACCTGTCTTCTATGACATTCCATCAGACCACTATGAGGTCTACCTGTGTCGATTCTAAGCTTCCTGGAGCAACCGGAAGTGGTTAGATTGACCCAAAAGGTATTTGGATGTACATCACCTCGAAAGGTGCCGAGGCCTCTGCATTTTTCAACCCTGTGTAGATCAGTCAATTCTCAACTTAAAGACTTAAAACTCAGGATTCCCTAGGTTTCTATGTCAGTCAAGACATGTGTGTATTTATAGCTTCCTGTGCCAACCGGAAGTGCCATAATTGGTGACTCAGGGGCTGTTTGGAAGGGTTAAAAAAATCAGATCTGTCCAAAACTTCATATGTGTGATTAGACAACCCCCATGAACTGTAAATCAGTCATTTTTCCCATAAAAATTCAAAGGAAAAATAAATCACACAGATACACAACTTGGATGGAGGGACGTATTGGGGTGTGTAGAGACTGACAGTGCCTCCAATAGTTAGCTTTGTTCGAGCTAAAAAAGAACCGTCAGACCTAGAGTTCCGAAACTTTAGAATCCTGTTCTAGACCTCAGGTAGATAGTGCGTGGTGAGTTACGGCGCTCTAGGAGGTTCTCGGACCGAGAAACAGCGTCGAACATTTGCAATGACTTCAATTCATTTTGACCATTACGAAAATGGCGACATTTAGAAATGTCCCAGAGACACAAGACTAGGTGCATTGTGACCGTCTCTGCCCATAGAGACAGAACCCAACATCTCGGTCCGATAGCTCATTCAAGGACCCCGTAGCAAGGCATTGAAAAAAGTGGATTTTCAGCACCAATTAGGCTTTTACTCGGACACCAAATGACCTATCGGGCCGAAACTCGGGATTCGGGGTCGCCTCACATAGGACTACACATAATGTCCGAACTGGCCCCGCAGCTAGAAAGTAACTATGTGTTTTATGGTTTTTTAATGTTTTGTACCGAAGGCCTTGTGAATTTTGGGCCAGCTCTGAAGTATGTTATACTTGGCTCCTAAATGAGTTGGGAAAAGTGGGTTTGGTGTCAGTTTGTATCAGTTTGGTGTCAGAATGATATCAAATTGACTGATGGACGGTGACTTGCAGGTGACTCTTGTCCATTAGCAATATGTTTAAGTGGTGAGGTACCATCACCAAAAGCGACATTCTGAAATCAACCCAAACGAGCGATGGAGAGGTACCAGTATCACTGCCCAGCCATCCTGAGGTCATCGGGCCAGTCAATTTGGCATTCCTGCATGATTTTTATGGCATGACAAATTGGTGATGGTGACTGCCCAGTTAACCATATGGCAAATGCACAGTGACTTTGCAAAAGTGAGAAAACATGACCAAATGGACATTCTGAAATCAACCCTAACGAGTGATGGAGAGGTACCAGAATCACTGCCAAGCCATCCCGAGTTCATCGGGCCAGTCAATTTGGCATTCCTGCAAAAATTTTCAGTGACTTTGAAAAAGTAAGGAACATTTGCAATATGTTTTAACAGTGAGGTACCATCACCAAAAGCGACATTCTGAAATCAACCCAAACGAGCGATGGAGAGGTACCAGAATCACTGCCAAGCCATCCCGACTTCATCGGGCCAGTCAATTTGGCATTCCTGCAAAAATTTTCAGTGACTTTGCAAAAGTAAGGAACATTTGCAATATGTTTTAACAGTGAGGTACCATCACCAAAAGCGACATTCTGAAATCAACCCAAACGAGCCATGGAGAGGTACCAGTATCACTGCCCAGACATCCCTATGTCATCGGGCCAGTCAATTTGGCATTCCTGCATGATTTTTATAGCATGACAAATTGGTGATGGTGACTGCCCAGTTAACCATATGGCAAATGCACAGTGACTTTGAAAGAGTGAGAAAAATCACCAAATGGACATTCTGGAATCAACCCTAACGAGTGATGGAGAGGTACCATAATCACTGCCCAGACATCCCGAGGTCATCGGGCCAGTCAATTTGGCATTCCTGCACAAATTTTCAGTGACTTTGCAAAAGTAAGGAACATTTGCAATATGTTTTAACAGTGAGGTACCATCACCAAAAGCGACATTCTGAAATCAACCCAAACGAGCGATGGAGAGGTACCAGAATCACTGCCAAGCCATCCCGAGTTCATCGGGCCAGTCAATTTGGCATTCCTGCACAAATTTTCAGTGACTTTGCAAAAGTAAGGAACATTTGCAATATGTTTTAACAGTGAGGTACCATCACCAAAAGCGACATTCTGAAATCAACCCAAAAGAGCCATGGAGAGGTACCAGTATCACTGCCCAGACATCCCTATGTCATCGGGCCAGTCAATTTGGCATTCCTGCATGATTTTTATGGCATGACAAATTGGTGATGGTGACTGCCCAGTTAACCATATGGCAAATGCACAGTGACTTTGCAAAAGTGAGAAAACATAAACAAATGGACATGATGAAATCAACACCACGAGTGATTGAAAGGAACAACAATCACTGCCCGGCCATCCCGAGTTCATCAGGCCAGTCAATTTTGCATTTCTGAAGGATTTTTGAGCATGTCAAATTTCTTATGACATTTGGCCCCCACAAAACATATGCCTTATGCACAAGCAAAAAAAAACAAAAACATTATGATAATAAAATATGACTAAAGTATTGTTCTTATACAGTTCTTATACGTGTGTAACTGACACAAAATTCGAAAAAATTTCGAAAAACGGTCCAGAAAGCACTTTTTTAGGGGTGTGTGAAGTTTTTTATGAAATTTAATAATTTTTGACTTTTGACTTCTGACTTCCTATGAAATCATATTGCAGATGGACAAAACACATGCAATATGCGCAAGTAAAAAAAATAAAAAAAATTATGATAATAAAATATGACTAAAGTATGTTGATACAGTTCTTATACGTGTGTAACTGACACAAAATGCGAAAAAATTTCGAAAAACGGTCCAGAAAGCACTTTTTAGGGGTGTGTGAAGTTTTTTATGAAATTTAAGAATTTTTGACTTTTGACTTCTGACTTCCTATGAAATCATATTGCAAATGGACAAAACATATGCAATATGCGCAAGTAAAAAAATTAAAAAAATTATGTTAATAAAATTGGACAAAAGTATTTTCATACAGTTCTTATACATGTGTAATTGTCAAAAAAAGCGAAAGAATTTCGAAAAACGGTCCAGAAAGCACTTTTTTAAGGGGTGATACGTTTTTTTCAAAAAATTCGTTTTTTCAAAATTTGGCTTTTGGATGTTGACTTGGAGTCCAATACCAATATGAAAAACCATGGTGGAGTGCAATCGCCACCTGTTGGATTTTTGAAGTGTTACAACTGGCAATACCCATATGGCAATAGCAGTAAACTTTGCATGAATCAACGCCGCTTTGGGTGGTATTGGCCAATGTGTGCATGGTTCGGTCAATGCCAATAACTTGCCATTCATTTTTGTCCACTACGGGGGTGAAATCCCTTACTTCTGTTAAGACGTGCTTTAAGTGGTCCGTTTCCGCCCAGGGAGCTTTTGATCTTCTTAAGAATCGTTTTACATCCGCACCTATTCTTGTTACACCTGACATCTCTAGTCAGTTTGTTGTTGAGGTTGACGCGTCAGAGGTGGGCGTGGGAGCCATTCTTTCTCAGCGCTCTCTCTCTGACGGCAAGGTCCATCCTTGCGCGTTTTTCTCTCATCGCTTATCGCCGTCAGAACGTAACTATGATGTTGGTAATCGCAAACTGCTCGCCATCCGCTTAGCCCTAGGCGAATGGCGACAGTGGTTGGAGGGGGCGACCGTTCCTTTTGTCGTTTGGACTGACCATAGGAACCTTGAGTACATCCGTTCAGCCAAACGACTTAATGCGCGTCAGGCTCGTTGGGCTCTGTTTTTCGCTCGTTTCGAGTTTGTTATTTCTTATCGTCCGGGCTCAAAAAACACCAAGCCTGATGCTTTATCTCGTCTCTTCAGTTCTTCTGAGGTCTCCACCGACCCCGAGGGGATTCTCCCTGAGGGGCGTGTTGTCGGGGTTGACTGTCTGGGGAATTGAGAGGCAGGTAAAGCAAGCACTCGCTCACACTCCGTCGCCGCGAGCTTGTCCTAGGAACCTTCTGTTCGTTCCCGTTCCTACTCGTCCGGCCGTTCTTCAGTGGGCCCACTCTGCCAAGTTAGCCGGCCACCCCGGCGTTCGGGGTACGCTCGCTTCCATTCGCCAGCGTTTCTGGTGGCCCACTCGGGAACGTGACGCGCGTCGATTTGTCGCCGCTTGTTCGGTCTGCGCGCAGACTAAATCTGGGAACTCTCCTCCTGCCGGCCGTCTCAGACCGCTTCCCATTCCCAGTTATTCTTACTGTTGTCGATAGATTCTCTAAGGCGGCTCATTTCATTCCTCTCGATAAGCTCCCTTCTGCTAAGGAGACGGCTCAGATCATTATCGAGAATGTTTTCCGAATTCATGGCCTTCCGTCTGACGTCGTTTCCGACAGAGGCCCGCAGTTCACGTCTCAATTTTGGAGGGAGTTTTGCCGTTTGATTGGGGCTTCCGTCAGTCTCTCGTCCGGCTTTCATCCCCAGTCTAACGGTCAAGCCGAACGGGCCAATCAGACTGTTGGTCGCATTTTACGCAGTCTTTCTTTTCGTAACCCTGCGTCTTGGTCAGAACAGCTCCCTGGGCAGAGTACGCCCACAACTCGCTTCCCTCGTCTGCTACCGGTCTATCCCCTTTTCAGAGTAGCCTCGGGTACCAGCCTCCGCTGTTCTCATCTCAGCTCGCCGAGTCCTGCGTCCCCTCCGCTCAGGCTTTTGTCCAGCGTTGCGAGCGCACCTAGAAGGGGGTCAGGTCGGCACTTTGCCGTAATAGGGCGCAGACTGTGAGGGCCGCTAATAGCGTAGGACCAAGAGTCCTAGATATTGTTGCGGTCAGAGAGTATGGCTCTCCACTCAGAACCTTCCCCTTAAGACAGCTTCTCGCAAGTTGGCCCCGCGGTTCATTGGTCCGTTCCGTATTTCTCAGGTCATTAATCCTGTCGCAGTGCGACTTCTTCTCCCGCGCTATCTTCGTCGCGTTCACCCGGTCTTCCATGTCTCCTGTGTTAAGCCCGTTCTTCGCGCCCCCGCTCGTCCCTCCCCCCCCCCATCCTTGTCGAGGCGCACCCATCTACAGGGTTCGTAAGATTTTGGACATGCGCCCTCGGGGTCGTGGTCATCAGTACCTAGTAGATTGGGAGGGGTACGGTCCTGAGGAGAGGAGTTGGGTTCCCTCTCGGGACGTGCTGGACCGTTCGCTGATCGATGATTTCCTCCGTTGCCGCCAGGTTTCCTCCTCGAGTGCGCCAGGAGGCGCTCGGTGAGTGGGGGGTACTGTCATGTCTTGTTATGTCTGTTCCTGTCCTTTCTCTTCACTCTGTCTCTCTCTGCTGGTCTTTTTAGGTTACCTTCTCTGTCTCTCATTCTTCAGCTGTTCTACATCTCCCCTAACTAGCTCATTCACTCCTTCCCACCTGTTCTCTCTTCCCCCTCTGATTAGGTCTCTATTTCTCTCTCTGTTCCTGCTACTTTCAGTGTCTGATTCTTGTTTGTGTTTTTGATGCCAGAAGCAAGCTGTCGTCCCGTTTGCTTCCACCTTGTCCTATCCTGTCGGAGTCTGCCTGGCAGGTGCATCCTGCATTATACTACGTTCTTTTGTTCCATTGACTACGTTGGAAGAGGATTTATGCCATTCCTGTTTTTCATTAAAGAACTCTGTTTTCTGTTAAAACCGCTTTTGGGTCTTCACTCAAGTACATAACATCACAATGCTGCAGACACCTTGGGGAAACGACAGAAAGGGCAGACTCATTCCTCTTGCGTTCACAGCCATATAAGGAGATCATGAAAGACAGAGCCTCAAAAATCCTTGTCATTTCCTGGATGCCAAGTCATCTTGGTTTTGCCTGAAGCTCACGTTAAAGGGCACGCACAGAGAAGATATTTGTATTTCTGGACACGTCAGAGTGTTTTCTTTCGAACAGTAGCAATTATATGCATAGTCGAGCATCTTTTTGTGACAAAATATCTTGTTTAAAACGGGAACGTTTTTCTTCCAAAAATGAAATAGCGCCACCATAAGTGTAAGAGGTTAAAAAGGCTTCTAAAGTTTAATTTCCACTGTATCACAGCCTGGTACTGCAACTGCACCTCCCTCAACAGCAAGGCTCTCCAGAGGGTGGTGCGGTCTGCACAACTCATCTATAGGGGCAAAATACCTGCCCTCCATGACACCTACAGCACCCGAACAGCCACTGCTTGTTCAAACCGCTACCATTCAGAAGGAGAGGTCAGTACATGTGCATCAAAGCTGGGACTGAGAGACTGAAAAACAGCTTCTATCTTTTCAGTCTCCTGAGGTAGAATAGGTTTTGTCGTGCCCTCTTCATGACTGTCTTGATGTGCTTGGACCATGTTAGTTTAGTATGTTGGTGATGTGGACGCCAAGGAACTTGAAGCTCTCAACCTGCTCCTCTAGAGTCCCGTCAAAGAGAATGGGGGCGTGCTCGGTCCTCCTTTTCCTGTAGCCCACATCTTCTTGTCTTGATCACGATGAGGGAGAGGTTGTTGTCCTTGCACCAGATGGTCAGGTCTCTGACCTCGTCCCTATAGTCTGTCTCATTGTTGTCGGTGATCAGGCCTACCACTGTTGTGTAGTCAGCAAATTTAATGATGGTGTTGGAGTTGTGCCTGGCCGTGCAGTCATGAGTGAACAGGGACACCCTTGAGGGGCCACCGTCTTGTTACCTGCCCTTACAACCTGGGGGCGGCCCGTCAGGAAGTCTAGGATCCAGTTCCAGAGGGAGGTGTTTAGTCTCAGGGTCCTTAGCTTAGTGATGAGCTTTGAGGGTACTATGGTGTTGAACGCTGAGCTGTAGTCAAGGAATAGCATTCTCACAAAGGTGTTCCTTTTGTCCAGGTGGGAAAGGGCAGTGTGGAGTGCAATAGAGATTGCAACATCTGTGGATCTGTTTGGGTGATATGCAAATTGGAGTGGGTCTAGGGTTTCTGGGATAATGTGGTTGATGTGGGCCATGACCAGCCTTTCAAAGCATTTCATGGCTACAGATGTGAGTGCTATGGGTCCGCAGTCATTTAGGCAGGTTACCTTAGTGTTCTTGGGCACAGGGACTATGGTGGTCTGCTTGAAATATGTTGGTACAGTATTACAGACAGACAGACAGAGGTTGAAAATGTCAGTGAAGACACTTGCCAGTTGGTCAGCACATGCTCGGAGTACACGTCCTGGTAATCCGTCTGGCCCAGCGGCCTTGTGAATGTTGACCGGTTTAAAGGTCTTACTCACATCGGCTGTGGAGAGTGTGATCACACAGTTACATTACATCATACATTTAAGTCATTTAGCAGACGCTCTTATCCAGAGCGACTTACAAATTGGTGAATTCACCTTCTGACATCCAGTGGAACAGCCACTTTACAATAGTGCATCTAAATCATTAAGGGGGGGGTGGTGGTGAGAAGGATTACTTATCCTATCCTAGGTATTCCTTGAAGAGGTGGGGTTTCAGGTGTCTCCGGAAGGTGGTGATTGACTCCGCTGTCCTGGCGTCGTGAGGGAGTTTGTTCCACCATTGGGGGGCCAGAGCAGCGAACAGTTTTGACTGGGCTGAGCGGGAACTGTACTTCCTCAATGGTAGGGAGGCGAGCAGGCCAGAGGTGGATGAACGCAGTGCCCTTGCTTGGGTGTAGGGCCTGATCAGAGCCTGGAGGTACTGCGGTGCCGTTCCCCTTCACAGCTCCGTAGGCAAGCACCATGGTCTTGTAGCGGATGCGAGCTTCAACTGGAAGCCAGTGGAGAGAGCGGAGGAGCGGGGTGACGTGAGAGAACTTGGGAAGGTTGAACACCAGACGGGCTGCGGCGTTCTGGATGAGTTGTAGGGGTTTAATGGCACAGGCAGGGAGCCCAGCCAACAGCGAGTTGCAGTAATCCAGACGGGAGATGACAAGTGCCTGGATTAGGACCTGCGCCGTTTCCTGTGTGAGGCAGGGTCGTACTCTGCGGATGTTGTAGAGCATGAACCTACAGGAACGGGCCACCGCCATGATGTTGGTTGAGAACGACATGGTGTTGTCCAGGATCACGCCAAGGTTCTTAGCGCTCTGGGAGGAGGACACAATGGAGTTGTCAACCGTGATGGCGAGATCATGGAACGGGCAGTCCTTCCCCGGGAGGAAGAGCGGCTCCATCTTGCCGAGGTTCAGCTTGAGGTGGTGATCCGTCATCCACACTGATATGTCTGCCAGACATGCAGAGATGCGATTCGCCACCTGGTCATCAGAAGGGGGAAAGGAGAAGATTAATTGTGTGTTGTCTGCATAGCAATGATAGGAGAGACCATGTGAGGTTATGACAGAGCCAAGTGACTTGGTGTATAGTGAGAATAGGAGAGGGCCTAGAACAGAGCCCTGGGGGACACCAGTGGTGAGAGCGCGTGGCGAGGAGACAGATTCTCGCCACGCCACCTGGTAGGAGCGACCTGTCAGGTAGGACGCAATCCAAGCGTGGGCCGCGCCGGAGATGCCCAACTCGGAGAGGGTGGAGAGGAGGATCTGATGGTTCACAGTCATCCGGACCTGCTGATGCTCTCATGCATGTTTCAATGTTGCTTGCCTCGAAGCGAGCATAGAAGTTATTTAGCTTGTCTAGGCTTGTGTCTAGGCTTGTGTCACTGGGCAGCTCTCGGTTGTGCTTTTCTTTGTAGTATATAATAGTCTGCAAGCCCTGCCACATCTGACGAGCATCGGAGTTGGTGTAGTACGACTTGACCGTAGTCCTGTATTGACGCTTTGCCTGTTTGATGGTTCGTCGGAGGGCATAGCGGGATTTCTTATAAGCTTCTGGGTTAGAGTCCCACTCCTTGAAAGCGGCAGCTCTGCTCTTTAGCTCAGTGCGGATGTTGCCTGTAATCCATGGCTTCTGGATGGAAAATGTACGTACGGTCACTGTGGGGACGACGTCCCCAATGCACGTACTGATAAAGCTAGCGACTGATGTGATGTACTCCTCAATGCCATCGGAAGAATCCTGGAACATATTCCAGTCTGTGCTAGCAAAACAGTCCTGTAGTTTAGCATCTGCTTCATCTCCACTTTTTTTTAGACCGAGTCCCTGTTGCTTCCTGCTTTAATTTTTGCTTGTAAGCAGGAATCAGGAGGATGGAGTGGAGGGTAAGGGAGAGCTTTGTACGCTCTGGTTGCACATTGAACATGCTGTTGGAAATTCGGTAAAAATGATTTAAATTTCCCTGCATTAAAGTCACCGGCCACCAGGAGCGCCACCTCTGGGTGAGCATTTTCCTGTTTGCTTATGGTGGAATACAGCTCGTTGAGGGTGGTTTTAGTGCCAACTTCGATCTGTGGTGGTGTGTAGACAGCTATGAAAAATACTGTTGAAAACTCTCTAGGTAGATAGTGTGGTCTACAGCTTATCATGAGTTACTCCACCTCAGGCGAGCAAAACTTTGAGACTTCCTTAGATATCGTTCACCAGCTGTTGTTGACACAAATGCATTGGCCCCAGCCCTGTGTCTTACCAGAGGCTGCTGTTCTGTCTTGCCGATAGAGTGTAAAACCCGCCAGCTGTATGATCTTAATGTCATTGTTCAGCCACAACTCAGTGAAACATAAGATATTACAGTTTTTAATGTCCCGTTGGTAGGATATATGTGCTTTCAGTTTGTCTCATTTATTTTTCAGCGATTTAACGTTAGCTAGCAGAATGGAAGGCAAGCGCAGATTAGCCACTCACCGCCTGATCCTCGCGAGGCACCCGGATCTTTTGCCTCGAAATCTCTGTTTCCTTCTCCAGCGAATCACAGGGATCGGGGCCTGGTCGGGTGTCTGCAGTATATCTCTTGCGGCCGACTTATTGAAGAAGAACTCCTCATCCAATTTGAGGTGAGTAATCCCAATTCTGATGTCCAGAAGCGCTTTTCGGTCATAAGAGACGGTAGCATCAATATTGTGTACAAAACAAGTTACGAACAACATGAAAAAACAAACAAAATAGCATGATTGTTTGAGAGCCGATAAGATGGCAGCCCTACTCTCCGGCGCCACTCTCCGGCGCCATGTTGTTAGATTACTTTTTAGATATTACTGCATTGTCGGAAATAGAAGCACAAACATTTTGCTACACTCGCATTAACATCTGCTAACCACGTGTATTCGACAAATAAAATTGGATTTGATTTGATTTAAAATGTCAAACTTTGCTCTAACAACCCCTAAAACAACCCCTCACATTTCCTGTTGCTGCACCATTATAATTCTGCTGTGAGAAAAAAGTCAAATTAAGATCCTACATCTGTATTGAGAGTGACAGGACTCTCACTGACTGCATGCATAACATACAGTATTGACACATGTGCAGTGGTATACAGCTGGTGATTTCATCATCTTGCTGCTGTCATGACGTTGGCCTGGGGATAGGTTTATGACAGTCATAAATACCTCTTTCTCCATTTTTCCTCTCTCTACCCTACTGATGTTACATTTGCAAAACTCTTTGGTTAACATAGAGATTCTGGGAACGTCAGAAGGTGGGGGGAAATAAACTATATTTTGATAATCCGACCAATTGAACATATGCGGTGGTACTTAATGAATATGATGTCATCTGGTCATTCGGTTGTCATCTGAGACATTCTCATCAATGATAAGATGACATAAACTCTACAGTGGAAATATCACACATCAGAGTTATCGTATTCACATGGAATTGTCGTTCAATTTAAATGTTTTAATATGAAATTATTTGTGATGGGATGAGATGTGATTTTAGCTTCTAAAATGTGAGATTTGGGTTTTCATAAGATAGGGCTCTGCTCAATCAGTGGCCCGCCCCTGTGAAGTGACATGGGCTATAAAACTTTTCAAACACGCCCTCCCCTCCCTTCCTATATAAGCCCTTGACGACAATATAACCTCCTGTTCCGAGGACGTGAGGACGATGGTCCGATGTCAGAATGGTTCAGATAATAACTACAGAACGAAGCCAACATCAGCGTGAGCTTTGGTTGCGAATGGTATGAACTTTGAACTCTTATTCACTACAGAAGTGATACCTCCTAGCCGTTGAGTAAGCAACAGCCGCTGCAAACGAGGGTTAGGAAGGAACAGACAGAGTATCCCGTCTATCACACAAAGACGTTACTACAATGTATCCAATTGACAACCAGAGACATTCTTCAAAGGACAAAGGACTCGGTTGGGCAACACGGCCTTCCATCTACCACCAACCTACTGAAGCGCAGCTCAGAGTAAATATTTATTGCATTTTCCAGTTCCAAATGGGCGGTAATTTAGAATGCATAAGATACTGTATTTACGATAGCACAGCTTCGCCCTTTGTTCCTCAGTCTTCCCGCTCTCTCACTCAAACCCAGCCCCTTTTCTTTTGTGTAACAAGCTGTCATATCTGTTCCGCCCGCCAGGGACGTTTCCCATTATGATGTAATTTGTAATCAAGTTATGATTTAATTATGTGTATGTGTAATTCTGTGTGATTAGTTAGGTATTTAGTAAATAGCCAAAGACACGACACTGCTGACTGCAAGTGTAACCACACTCCCTCACAGCCAAATGGATTGGACAGGTGCTGTACTTTTCCACAGTGATACTAGTACTTTTTGAAGGTAAACATACTCAGTGATGCATGCTTATTACTGTCTGTGGGGCATGGGGAGTTTGAAGCATAGATAAGTGAGAAGGCAAAGAAGGCAGCAAATCATTCTTTACATTAGGCCTATCTACATCTCAGAGAAAGGGGGGATAGTATGGAATTATCTAAACCAGTGAGTAGGCTATGACAGGTCTACTGTCTGCTCTGTTTTCATCTTTACTGAAACCTGAGAACATCATGCATGGCATAAAACAGTTTATTTCAATAGAGGTGGTGCACTATGCTGAAATGTATCCTGCTTTGCCTGGTTGCAGACATTCTAATAGTTCTAATAGCCCAATTTCAGTTTATGGAACAAAACAAGTAAGTATAGTGTAGAGAATCATTGTACCATCTAAATATATTTTCCATAACCCAAAATATTGTATTTTCAGCTGTTAGAAGCCGGTGTACAAAACCAAAAGTAAAAGATACAAAAAATAAGAATGTGAGCATAGAAATATTTATTTTATCTTTATTTTACAAGGCAAATCAGTTAAGAACAAAATTTTCAATGACGGCGACGGCGACGGCCTAGGAACAGTGGGTTAACTGCCTGTTCAGGGGCAGAACGACAGCTCGGCGATTTGAACTTGCAACCTTTTGGTTACTAGTCCAATGCTCTAACCACTAGGCTACACTGCCACCCCGAGTACAATAGTACATATAGAACAGATCTACGGCTTCTTAGACTTGCTTTCAATGAAAACGACAGATCTATAAATACTTTTTCTATGTGAATTTGTTTGGGTAGCTCAAAAAGTTACATATTGCCGCTTTAATACAGAACACCATATTTTCCTTTTTATCAATTGGACCAGTATAGTGTTATTTTTTTAACCAAGAAGAAGGACTATAAATGCATGTTATCTCAATTATCCTGCCATAGTTTATACATACATGGTGATTATGTCACATTTAAGCAATTAATAAGTCAATTTTAAGGCCCTGTCTTGATGTGATGGACCACTTCACTAAGCTTATTATTATCTTCTAAACTCGAAAAGAGACTGTTCCATTGCATATTGTACCTCGATAGGCGTTTGTTTTGTGCCAATGATTAAATCAAAGCCATTGCAGTGCCAAAATCGTTGTTAGGTAACGTGAATTGAAGGCCGTTCTCTGCTTGGAGTAAAAGCAAGCAAGCGCTGTTCGCTGACATCCGGATACTTGCGCGTTTTCTCCTCTACTCCCAGCCTTCGTTCCTCCCTCTTTCGCTCTCCTTCTCTTCCTCATACTCGCTCGAAGCTCTTGACTCCGTCATATACTGCTGTTCCCTCAAAGCAGGGAATAAGGACGGGGCAGAGGCAGTATTGGATTGATTTGCCCGCGGTGCACAACGTCAACAGTCCACACCTGGATGTGTGTTTGACTTGAAGGTAGGTGGCAACATTTAGCATTGTATTACATTTTGCATTGTATTAATACATTTTATATTTGCGGTGCTTCCATCTCATCATAGGGAATAGTTTTTGTTATTAGGCTACAATCTCTCCTTACTTCCAAACAAATTATTGCACATGGCTGTAAAACATGTATGTATCCCTGATTGTTTTATTATAACATGTTTTAAAAGGCCATTCGTAAACTATGCTGGATTCCGTTATATTATGTTTTTTCCTCTTGATGTGACGTTACTATGTAAAAGGCACGCTGGAGCGAAATGCCTAGCACAATGTAATATTTCGCAAGGGAGAACATGTCATTGCTGGGCTATTCTGCAATAATTCCATTCCATACGACTGCATTTGCGCTCCCTAAAAGGACAGAGCACATTTGATTCGGGATCTTTATGGTGGAACATGCCCATGGCCTTTCATAATATCCCATGTCGTCGGGACATTGTGTGAAGGCGATGTGAGTGTGGCATGAGGTTATACGAAATAGATGAATACTCCATTTCCATGGTGCGTTCGAGGCATACAGTCATTGGTTCTAGAGCTCCAGAGGCACAACTTGTAGCGTCAATGACGCGGCTATTTCCCTTACATCCTCTGCTCAGCCCTCGCCCCAACTGACAGCTTTAATAACAAACTTAGCGTATTCTCCACGATAGTCATATAGCCATGTTGTCATATAAAGCTAGTAGACCAACACAAATAATGAAGAAGTCAAATAGATGTAATAGGTGTTTCCAGTAATGAGAATAAAAAGTTGATGATCATACACATCAATATCTATATCAGTATCACAGTGTCCCAGTGTGGATCAAGTTTCAAGTTTCAATGTCACATGCAGAAGTACATTGAAATCTTTCTTGCTCCAAGCCCAACAATGCAGTAATCAATATAAATGTAGCACAACAAATAACATAAGGTAGAACAAAAACACACAATAAATAAAACTAATAAGATCATATTTGGTGTTAGTATTACAGTGTCCCAGTGTGGCATAGTGATGTCAGGGCCCGCTCTAGCCTTTTGGGGGCCCTAGGCCCTAAGCAAGATTTGGTTGCCCCCCCCCCACCCCCCACCCCCTCTGCCCCCAAGTGGGCAATATTTTTTAGTGTGCTCTCTCTTGCCAGGGGAGGGAAAAATGTACGTTTTAATGTTAATTTCCTGCAACTCTACACATTTTGCCATGAGGTGTAGAGAAAATGTTGCAGTTTAAAGCAAGTTTTCTGCAGTTCTACACATTTTGTCATGGGGTGGAGAGGAAATTTCAAAATGTTATAATACAGTTCATGCAATTTTACCATGGGGCAGAGATACATTTTTGCAGTTTTAAAGTGAGCTTTCTGCAGTTCTAAATATTTTGCCTTGGGGCTGAGAGAACATTTAGTGATTGTTATGCAATTGTATGCATTTCGCCATGGGACAGAGAGACATGTTGTATTAAAGCTAATTTCCTGCATTCTACACATTTTGCCATGACTTATGACATGTTAATTATATCTGAATGAGAGTGACTAACAAAATCAATGGGGGGGCCCCTGGCCACATGCCCTTTGTGCTGGTTAGGTATACGGCCATGATTACTACAATTTTAGATAATTGGCTAGACTAATTTACCAATCTAAAAATTGTTAGTTGCCATGGCGAATTGAGTGACTGTCAGTGACTGACAAAACAAGAGAAAAACTGCACACGCACAACAAAAAAATAATTGGATCCGAGTTCCCCTAGCGGCCAGGGGCCCAAAGCGACTGCATACGTTGCTTATGCCTGGAGCAGGTTTAGCCTTAGGCTGAGTGTTAGCCTCCTGGGGATAGAGGCCATGCAGTGGACAGAAGAGAGCACATTTATTCAATTATATTCTATAATATTATATTCTATTATATCCTATTCTATTCTATTATGTTTTATTCTGTTTTATTCTGTTATATGACCACTCAGGTGGGTGGCATCTCGCTTTTTTGCCCAGGGATGAGAGTGAATTCAGATCCATGATGACAGTCAATCCTTGAATATATTGCCAGACTGGCATACTATTGCTCACAAAGTGCTTTCATCTTTATCATAAGTTTCATCAGGCATTAAAATCCCTGTCCAGTAATGTGGCTTACCTCTGCACTATGCATCCCTACGTTAAGCCTGCGTACCAGGGTGGACCGACGGCTTGAACCACACACACTCTTACTGACCGTCAACCCTCTCACTCACCTTCATGTTTACCTCAAGGAAGATGCTGTATAGTGCTCTGTTTCTGTTTAATTCAGCCCTGTCATTATATAGTGCAGCTATCCCATCAGGCAGATCACTCAAGAGGGACTTCGAAATTGGATATCTATCCATGTCCTGAGGATGTCGGGAAATGCCTTCAAATCCGGCCACTAGGGGCAACAGTCAGCACTATTACCATCAAGTAGGCTTGGGTTTTCCCATGACCGAATCCCATAACTCTGGATCAGAGGGGTGCGTGATTGATCCCAGTGTTTGATAGCCCCTTTATTTATTATTTTATTTACCCCAGTCCACTTATTTACCCTACTCCACTTGTCTGATTCTCCCCAGACACTCCCATCTCACACAGTGCACCCACACTCAGATTGATTGATGCTCATGCACACACACACACACACGCACACAAGCACACACATACACACACAGACAGTCATAAACAGACACGTGGCTGTATGCATAACGCGCTAAGACACTGATCCAAACGGAACACATGGTCCCACATCACACCCTCTCAGAAACACACAAACACCTTCAGGGGTATGTTCAGTCAGGCATTCCCAAGCCGAGTCTTCCCGTTACATGTGTTTAAAGCTTCTGAAAGGCATTTCTATGACCTGTGGACATAATATTGAGTGACTGACATCACCAATAACTAATCACTGATTGTTATTATTATTTATATATATATATATATATATATATATGCAGATAATCACACTAAAAAAGTATTCCTACAAACAGCACACTGAGGGAGTACAATAAGCATCTGGTAGAAGTTAAATGAAATAAACATTCAGAAGACTGTTACGCCACATGCTCAGGCAGGTCCATGTATGGAAGTGGTCTCACCTCTCACCATGATGCTTCTGAGCAGGGGAGCAACTTTGGTTTATTAAGAAGTGAGGAGGGGAAAAACAAATATTTGTCTTTTTACAAATATAAATACTCCAAACAGCCTACCCGACTGCTCAGAGGCGTCCACATGGTCCTAAAACACACCGTTACCTCGTTTTGTATCACATTCCAATGATGAAACTGGGGGGGACAAAAATGCAATTTCAGAATGTGGGGGGACATGTCCCCCCCGTCCCAAGTTAAAGTTGCACCCCTGCTTCTGAGCCCCTTCTGTTTTCAAATACATAAGATCTGTTTCAGATCAGAAGCTTCAATAATAATGTCACAGTTTGCGTTCTTGTAGAAGGTGAACAACTCTTCAGTGTCTTTAACCAACACAAACTTTGTAATGTGTGTCACACTGATACAGTGGACATGTTCGTTGGTCAGGTTCAGTGATTTGGTTGTGCACTGTTTTCCCTAGGATTTTTTTCAGCAGCTGTGGCAAAGTTAGTGTGGGGGGGGTGGGTGGGGGTGTGTGTGTGTGTGTGTGTGTGTGTGTGTGTGTGTGTGTGTGTGTGTGTGTGTGTGTGTGTGTGTGTGTGGGGGGGTAGTGAGTGCGGCTAACGCTGCGGTCTCCGATCAACATTTTTAAAGGCCCTCTTGGCCGCAGAGACAACATTTTGCTATTTGAAAGATCTTTCTGCAATTCTACACATTTTGCCATTGTGGCAGAGGTACAATTTTACAGTTTTAAAGCTAGTTTACTGCAATTCATATTTTTTTTGCCATGGTTTTTGCTCTTATGTTATCTGAGTGACTCAAACATTATAATAAAATCAGTGGGGGCCCAATGCCAAGACATTTTTTTAAACTTTTTGATATTCTTTGACAAGTTGGTTTTTATTTTGGTGATTGTTAGTTCTCAAAGATGAGTATTCAAAACATTAAGAACACCTGCTCTTTCCATGACATAGACAGACCAGCAATGTTCCCTCATTTTTTTAATCACTGAGCAAATATCAGGTCTGCTGAGTGCAAACTGTACCCGCTTTAAGTTTGTTTTAACAGTGGTCAAGTAGGCTACTGTGGCTATTTGATCATCATGTAGGCCTACTAGAGCCGGCCTACCATTAAAAAAAAATTGAGAAAATAC
This sequence comes from Oncorhynchus masou masou, assembly GCF_036934945.1. NCBI lineage: Eukaryota > Metazoa > Chordata > Actinopteri > Salmoniformes > Salmonidae > Oncorhynchus > Oncorhynchus masou. The sequence continues at coordinate 74,796,642 of NC_088216.1, read as the reverse complement.
CAGTGTGTGGTGTTCAAAGGAAGCCAACATTCCAGGAGACTTTAAAAAAACATGCAGGGCTTGACATTAACCTGTTTATTCACTTGTCCTTCAGATAAGGAGGTGAGTGAGTGAAATGTTGTTTTGATGTTTGATGCAAGAAACAGCTTTAGAAAATAAAATGCCTAATTATTCTCATACCATTATTACAGAAAATCAGACAAATTAGGTCTGTGTAGAATATGTGCCTGAGTCATGCCTGTATGTGCCTGAGTCATGCCTACAACAACATCTCTTGGTTAGTTTTGCATACTGGAGCAGCAGGTAGCTGGCAGGTAGCCTAGTGGTGAGAGCTGAAAGGTTGCAAGATCGAATCCCTGAGCTGACAAGGTAAAAATCGTTCTGAACAAGGCAGTTAACCCCCTGTTCCTAGGTTGTCATTGAAAATAAGAATTTGTTCTTAACTGACTTGCCCAGTTGAATAAAGATAAAATGTTAAGTCTTGCATAGTTTGTTTTGTTTCGGCATGTTGCATTGAAAGTGGCTAATATTGCATTGATTTCATCGCAATTCCCACCATAAAGGGAAACGTTGCGGGGAAAACTCTAGAAAGTTCAATTAAGTTCAATCTTGTGCTTCTCTGGGCGAGCTGATATTTCTTCTGCACTAAGCGCACATCCACAGCTTAGAGGAAACATTGCTGACCAGGTGAATCCAGGTCAAAGCTATGATCCCTTATTGATGTCACTTGTTAAATCCACTTCAATCATTGTAGATGAAGGGAGGAGACAGGTTAAAGAAGGATTTTTAAGCCTTGAGACAATTGAGAAATGGATTGTGTATGTGTGCCATTCAGAGGTTGAATGGGCAAGACAAAAAATGTAAGTGCCTTTGAATGGGGTATAGTAGTAGGTGACAGGCGCACTTTGTGTCAAGAACTGCAATACTGCTGGGTTTTTCCCGCTCAACAGTTTCATATGTGTATCAAGAATGGTCCACCATACAAAGACTTCCATCCAACTTGACACAACTGTTGGAAGCATTGGAGTCAACATGGGTCAGCATCCCTGTGGAACGCTTTGAAACCTTGTGAAAATAAAGACGAGGAATAAAAAGGGGTCCAGAGGAGAGGATAGTCAGAGGACAGGTAGAGGAGAGGATAGTCAGAGGATAGGTAGAGGAGAGGATAGCCAGAGGATAGGTAGAGATGATAGCCAGAGGATAGGTAGAGGAGAGGATAGCCAGAGGATAGGTAGAGATGATAGCCAGAGGATAGGTAGAGGAGAGGATAGTCAGAGGATAGGTAGAGATGATAGCCAGAGGATAGGTAGAGGAGAGGATAGTCAGAGGATAGGTAGAGGAGAGGATAGTCAGATGATAGGTAGAGGAGAGGATAACCAGAGGATAGGTAGAGATGATAGCCAGAGGATAGGTAGAGGAGAGGATAGTCAGAGGATAGGTAGAGATGATAGCCAGAGGATAGGTAGAGGAGAGGATAGTCAGAGGATAGGTAGAGATGATAGCCAGAGGATAGGTAGAGGAGAGGATAGTCAGAGGATAGGTAGAGGAGAGGATAGTCAGATGATAGGTAGAGGAGAGGATAACCAGAGGATAGGTAGAGATGATAGCCAGAGGATAGGTAGAGGAGAGGATAGCCAGATGATAGGTAGAGGAGAGGATAGTCAGAGGATAGGTAGAGATGATAGCCAGAGGATAGGTTTAGGAGAGGATAGCCAGAGGACAGGTAGAGGAGAGGATAGCCAGAGGATAGGTAGAGATGATAGCCAGAGGATAGGTTTAGGAGAGGATAGCCAGAGGACAGGTAGAGGAGAGGATAGCCAGAGGATAGGTAGAGGAGAGGATAGCCAGATGATAGGTAGAGATGATAGCCAGAGGATAGGTTTAGGAGAGGATAGCCAGAGGACAGGTAGAGGAGAGGATAGTCAGATAATAGGTAGTGGAGAGGATAGCCAGAGGATAGGTAGAGGAGAGGATAGCCAGAGGACAGGTCGAGGAGAGGATAGCCAGAGGACAGGTAGAGGAGATGATAGTCAGATAATAGGTAGAGGAGAGGATAGCCAGATGATAGGTAGAGGAGAGGATAGCCAGATGATAGGTAGAGGAGAGGATAGCCAGAGGATAGGTAGAGGAGAGGATAGTCAGAGGATAGGTAGTGGAGAGGATAGCCAGAGGACAGGTCGAGGAGAGGATAGCCAGAGGATAGGTAGAGGAGAGGATAGCCAGAGGATAGGTAGAGGAGAGGATAGTCAGAGGATAGGTAGAGGAGAGGATAGCCAGAGGACAGGTCGAGGAGAGGATAGCCAGAGGATAGGTAGAGGAGAGTATATTGAGGCTGTTCTGAGGGTAAAAATTAGGGGGGGTGCAGCTCAATATTGGAAGGTGTATATACTGTAGCTCTATTATACAACGGGTGGGTCTAATCCTGAATGCTGATTGGTTAAAATCGCATTCCATCCGATGTCTATTCTACAAGTTACCACTGGCTAAAACTATGACTTTGAAATGCCTATTTACTCTGTTCCATCTCAATGGGCAATCCACTATCTCATCAGCCCAGCCAGGCAATTTATAAACTTGATCTCCACTATAAAAAGCATCTCAACATTATCTCCCATTTCTAGCATTTGGCTTTCAACAGCTGACTCTCCAACATTTGGAACATCGTTTCAATATTGAAATTTGATCTCCAGCTGTCCCATAGTAATGAACGTGTTGGGAGCCAGGATGAGACAAACAGACTGACAGACAGACAGACAGCTTTTCTCAGTCAGTCAAAATAATGAATCAGCTGTCATAATTTTTATGGATCTATACAAAGAAATGTCAATAGTGTCAGGATTTGGCCAGGGTTGTTCCGGGTTTTGGTCACTAGACGCCCCCATTGTGCTTTTTGACCTTATGTTTTTTCCCTTGTTCCCCATTATTGTTTGCACCTGTGCCTTTTTTCCCCTGATTGTATTTAAACCCTTAGTTTCCCTCAGTTCTGTGCTCTGTGTTTGTATGTTAGCACCCAGCCCTAGTGTTCTGTGTATTCTTGTCGATTCCGGTGGATGCTCTTGTGGAATTCTGTTTTTGTTTTTGAGTATCTTTTGAGGCTTTTTTTGTGCTATTCCTACCACCTTTTGGATTTGCCATTTTTTGTATTTAAGGACTTCTCCTTTTTACTTTATTAAATACACCGTCTTAAGTACTGCTGTGTCTGCCTCATCTTCTGGGTTCTGCTGACTATTCGTGGCTCAGTTGGTTAAGTGACTGTTTCTCACTCCGGAGACCCAGGTTCGTAACCGGGTCCTGACAAATAGATAACCTGTCAAACAAAACTAAATGCAGCTAGTTTGCAGTCTTTCCAGCTTCAGTTTGAAGTGATTGTGTTAGCTGTGTTGTTGGCTAGCTCCTCTCAACAACAGTGTCCTGACGAGAGAGCAAATTTTCTATGCCAGGCGAAATCGCGCATCATTAGCTCATTGTTATGGATGTATCCAAATAAATGTCACTAGAAAACAGCTTAAACAAACTCAAATGCAGCTACTTTGGTGTTATTCTGTCTGCACTGTTTGACATGACTGTAAACTAGCAAGCAAGGGATAAGAACGATGTCAGCCAGTATGGCAATGGAACATTTAGATCAAACAACTGGGCCGTGTCCATAGATGCAGAACAAAAAGCCTTAACGACTGGGTCGTGTCTCTGGCAATAGAACTAACGACCAGATCGCTTGGGGAGTAACATAAAATTTGTGTCCAGACTATATCTCGTGGATGAATGAAATAGTACAAATAAATTCAGAAAAATATATTTTCTGAAAATATGTCAATCATTATTTGAATATGTTGGTAACCTGTTGTATAACACACCCATGCCAATATATCCTCCAAACACCGGCTTCTCTGGCATTATCACTTAATTATCTTTTCTACATAATTCATATATGGTTTTGGTCATTTATGTTTACAGTGAAAACATTGTAACATCCTGAGAATTATCTTCAAAAATAAATACAATATTTGAAATCATATTTTTTTGAGTGGCGGCAATGATTTAGCAGTGGTAGCCCGCCATTGCTAAATTAATATAGGGGAAAAACTGTTATGGTTTTGTGTTCAGTGGACAATTGACCTCTTGACCTCTTCATGAAGCTCCATGGTTCTCTCCATAGGGCTGTATTCTCCATTACTGTTGTATCCTATCTGATTGCGGCAATCAGATTGTGACAGTTGTGAACAGTTTGCTACTGGAATTCATATTTTTATGCAGGCGCTGACTTTGGACAGCTTTTGTGGTTGTCCAAAGTATAAGTTTTGTGGTTGTTTTTGTACAAAAAAACTGTCGTTTTAGATTGAATGGCATGTTGATATTTGGATAGCTGTTGTCTTCTCTCATTGAATTTGAACAACACAGGTTTGGATTAATGCTGCAACCTTTAGAACAAAGTAGCCATTTAATTTCCCGAACTTGGCTAATTAAGCCAAGTATATTATGAAATAGCGTTTGTTTTAATTGCCTTCCTGTGAGCCAGTTATGTGAAGAATGCGTACCAAAACATCTCACCAAGTAAAGCCTCATCAAATGACCATCTGCCTTGCGAATACATGTAGTCAAGTTTTTTATCTCTTGATTCAATCAGCTATCCACAGGAGGTTGGTGGCACCTTAATTGGGGAGGAGGGGCTTATGGTAATGGTTGGAGCGGAATAAGTGGAATGGTATCAAATACATCAAACACATGGTTTCCATTCGCTCCATTCCAGCATTTATTATGAGCCGTTCTCCACTCAGCAGCCTCTACTGACATATATCCTCTTTTTGTTTGGCTCTGAAAACTTGAACGAGGCTTTGATAGTAAATCTCTATTACAGGGGTGTCAAATTCCACAGAGGGCCTTTTCTGCAGGTTTTTTGTTTTTCAATTAAGACCTAGACAACCAGGTGAGTTCCTTACTAATTAGTGACCATAATTCCTCAATCAAATACAAGGGTGGTGCGAAGACCCACAGACACTTGGCTCTCCGTGGAATGAGTTTGTCACATGTTCTCTATTAGATCCTTAGCTCTTCAGCCATCAGCACTAAGTATACTTTTATTGCTCCATCCCTATAATCGTCATCTTATTTTTGGAGTTTGTTTGTGTTAAATCCCTCTCTCAGGCACAGCTGTCTGTCATCTAGCCTATACAGACAGCAGCCTTAAAGGGTTGTTAACATTAAGGCTGGAACACTCCTGTTCCAGTTAAGATCTCACCATCCCAGAGCTCTGCCTGAAGCCTGCCTACTGAGAGACTTGGACGGAAGAGAACTGCTGGGGTGACATTGCATCACACCACTCTCCAGACAGAGAACTGTCTGTCTCTCTGTCTGCCTCTTCGCTGCTGTATGTCTGTCTGGCAAACATGGGGCAAATCTGTGTCTGTCTCACCCAGGGGTCATGCAGATACAAGAGTTTGTCATAGTGTGTGTGTGTGTGTGTGTGTGTGTGTGTGTGTGTGTGTGTGTGTGTGTGTGTGTGTGTGTGTGTGTGTGTGTGTGTGTGTGCGTGTGTGTTTGTTAGGTGCTTTAGGGTGCTGCTGGAATTCCCCTCCCCTTTCCCCTAACCCTAACTCTACCCTTAACCCTTTAGCCTTTTACCCCTTTAGCCTAACTTCTAATCCTAACCCCTAGCCTCGCAAATGTTAGCCACCTAGCTAATGTTAGCTTTAGCTACCTACCTAGCTAATGTTAGCCACAACAAATTGGAATTCATAACATATCCTACGTTTTGCAAATTCGCAACATATCGTAGGAATTCCAATTCATAACATATCATACGAAATGGATGATGGACATCCACAAATGAATACATACCATATGAAACGTAATATATCATACTCATTTTTATTTGTATTTAATTTAAATTGATTTAACTAGGCAAGTCAGTTAAGAACAAATTCTTATTTACAATGACGGCCTACCGGGGAACAGTTGGAGTGTTGGAGTAACTGGAGTGTCCCGGATTTACATTAACTATGTTATGTCTACCCCTGAGTCCAGGTTGATTTCAGAGCACAGCATGTAGCTTTTCCCTGATTTGAAATTCAAATGAGGAAATATGAAGTATCTACTGGGTCTGAGGCACAGAGGCAGTGCTCCTCACTGTGCTCTGTCTTTACCTGGAGACAACCAGCTCCTGTACCCCATGTTAACCTAATATACTGATCCCACTACTCGTTACCACATTACAACATGCTGAATTTATCATTAGAAAATATTAATGCATTATCTTGTTTGTATCATTATTCATTTATTACAGTACAATACAGTACCAAACCAGGAAAAATTAAGCCAGATGTTCTTTCCCTACAGATGTAGGATCATAATTTGATCACAGGAAATGTTAAACTTAAAAAAAAAGATTTCTGAAATTTGTAACTTCTACTTTGAAACTTGATTTTCTCTTGTGAAAAGATGTATCAACCCCTACAAAAATGTCCATTCATTATAATTCACATTACCTATTGTTGCAGAATTATTTTCCTGCTGTAGCAAACTGTCTGAAAATAAGATCATCTCTACAAACTGTATACAGTACTTTAGTACATGGGCTTTATAGTGCAGTGTGTGTTGAGGACAGTGTGTATGCTTTTTTCAGTGTCGACTCTGGGCTGTCATTACTGCTGGCCCTGTGGACTGTTCCATGGCTCTGAGTTGTTGTAGTTGGGTGAATCTAGTCACATCTCATGCAGCGTTGCAGGGACGAGTCGGGAGGCAGTCACAGAGACGAGCCAAAGGCTTGGTCAGGGACACTGCTACTGAGAATACACACAGACAGAAGAGGAAACTTCACTTTACACTGCTCTCTGAGGTTAGCATGGTAAGGTCTATTCTGGATATTTGATTTAATGCATGGAGGGTTGCGTTCCCTCGTGGTCAAAGACTGTTGGCAAACCGAGTCGATGGCTGATTTGAATGTGATGGTAGTGCAATCTTATTTCTGTGTACCATTCCTAAACAGCAGTATTTGAGCTGACTTTCTTATTGAATCAGTAACCCTGTTGATGACTGAAGCTGTGCCATCGCAGGCTTTAAGGATAACTATAGGACTATTTACTGTCAGCTGGGGACAATGAGGTATTGTCTTGCCATACAAGTCAATGATAGTCAATGAGTGTGTTTTCTGAATGGGCTAGACAGAGGGTGTTGATATGTCTACTGACTGACTGCTGGGCAATGAGCTGTCTCTCCTGTCTCTGTGTTCCCTCTTGCATCCCTGTCTTCCTCTCACTTCCTCTGTGTTGTCCCTTCACCTCCCACTGCTGTCTGTCTGCTCAGGAGTTTTATTTTTAGCATCAGTTATTACACACTCTGCACTTGCCTCACTGATTCACTGGCCCCTCTCTCACATCGGTCTGTTCTGATGAGAAAGGTGTTTGACTATTATACATCCTAGGGAGCTGCTATTTCATTTCAAATCAAATGTTTCTTGTTACATGCTCCCGAGTGGCGCAGCGGTCTAAGGCACTGCATCTCAGTGCTAGAGGCATCACTACAGACCCTGGTTTGATTCCAGGCTGTATCACAACAGGCTGTGATTGGGAGTCCCATAGGGTGGCACACAATTGGCCCGGGTTTGGCCGGGTTAAGCCGTAATTTGTCAATATGAATTTGACTTGCCTGACTTGCCTAGTTATTTAAAAAATAAAAACATGCGCTAAATACAACAGGTGTAGACCTTACTGTGAAATACAACAGGTGTAGACCTTACTGTGAAATACAACAGGTGTAGACCTTACTGTGAAATACAACAGGTGTAGACCTTACTGTGAAATACAACAGGTGTAGACTTTACTGTGAAATACAACAGGTGTAGACCTTACTGTGAAATACAACAGGTGTAGACCTTACTGTGAAATACAACAGGTGTAGACCTTACTGTGAAATGCTTACTTACAAGCCCTTATCCAACAATGGAATTTGGGCCTTGTCTTGACAAAGCATTATATCCTTCATGTGGGACTCATTAAAGAAAAAATCTTTGTCCAGCTCGAGGTGAATAATCGCTGTTCTGATGTCCAGAAGCTCTTTTCGGTATAAGAGATGGTAGCTGCAACATTATGTACCAAAATTAGTTACAAAAAAATATAAAAATAAAAATAGCACAGTTGGTTAGGAGCCTGTAAAACGGCAGCCATCCCCTCTGGCGCCATTATAGCCTTAATGCGGTTTTATGCCCATCTTTTATTTAAAGCTTCCCATCATTGCCCGTGGAGTACGATGGGAAGTGTCACTTTGTCCTTCTGAAGGGGAGCCAGAGCCAGCCCATGGAGGTTGCAGTGAGTCAGCAGGTTCTGAGGCTGCATGCGAGGGTTTTCTCTCTCTCTTTCTTACATATCTGCCTCCCCCTTTCCCATCCCTCACTCTCTCTTCTTCCCTGAACAAATCTCCTCTCCTTTTTCAGGCATGAGGCTTGTCATGTCCCACGCTCTCTCTGATCTGGTGGGATGATGTGTGTGCTTCATGCCTCATTGTTTTTCATCCCAGCTCAGACAGTAGGTGTCTGCTATTTGTGCTACTGTATCTTACAGCTATCCAGTACCTCAGGCAGAGGTGGTCGGTGCCATTTAAGATGAGGGAGGATGATTCTTTTGTTAATGATCATGGCCTTATTTCCATTACAGCATATTGGATAACTGTCATTCATATTCCATTCACCCAGCTCAATGTAACAGCGATAGATTTAGGTTACTACATGACACTTAAATTATTCCTGTACCCATCATAAGATTGCTACAACCTAGCCTATGAATGAGACTTTACAATGTAGGTACACACAGGTTGAGAGAATTGTGCGTAATCAAGGTGACAGTGATACATTCAATACCGCCATGCACACTCTTGCCTACATTTAGTTAGTCATTAGTCTCACAGTTGCAAACCAGAGTTTCTATTGGACAAATTCAGGTATGTTTATCTTCGTTCCATTTTCTAAGAAACGTTTTTCAACAGAATCAGTGGAATGAATACACCTCTGATCACACACAAACACAGTTCACTTTCATAGCAGCCACATAAAAACAGCATGATCAATTTGCTCATTGTATATATAATTCCTTTTTGCAACAATCTATGCGTTCTCCTCTTCTCACCTTTTCCCTTCGCTTGTAGACTGTGAGCAGGCGGGAAAAAAGTAAAACGTTCATATCATGACTGCTAACTGCTACACACAGCCTACATCATTGTCACGTCATAGTCAACATAGCTACTAGAACTAACACATTAGCAAACCCGCTAAAATCATGCAGTACTGTTTAGCAGTTACACCGGCGGACTCCGGTGGCAATACATTTATAAAATCAAAAGCTTAACTTGACTTGGAAGAGTTCTAGTGGTGGATTGCCATAGCCACCTAGCTAACCTAGCACCCCTTTCTCATTGAGCTGTGTGTTGGAGTAGGCTAAAACAGTGAAGAAAGAAATACAACTAAATATAGCTACCTCTCTCTCTTGCTTCTCCTTCACTTTGGAAGAAATTGATTTGTTCAAAACTGCATTTCTCTCTTTGAAAAAACCCCTCACCATATGTTATGCACTGCAGTGCTAGCTAGCTGTAGCTTATGTTTTCAGTACTAGATTCATACTCTGATCTTTTGATTTGGTGGACAACATGTCAGTTCATGCTGCAAGAGCTCTGATAGGTTGGAAGATGTCCTCCGGAAGTTGTCATGATTACTGTGTAAGTCTACGGATGGGGGTGAGAACCATGAGCCTCCTAGGTTTTGTATTGAAGTCAATGTACCCAGAATTAAAGTCAATGTACCCAACAGTTGTCACAGTGACATTCTATTGACATGGATACTTGCATTCTACCCTGCATGTATCTGCAGGTAGCTAACCAACCAGGTTCAATGTTAGCTAGCTGACATTCGGCTACAACTCGCAAAGCAAATGGCTCTGAGATATGAATAATAAGATCATACTCATAATGTTAGCTAGCGAGCCAACTAGCTAACAGTACACTTTAACTTGAAATAAAAATGACTTTCTGTTGGTTTACCGTGTAATATCTGTAAACGTAGCTAGCTAGATTATCTTATCCGTATACATAATGGATGGACGCCTCTCCCTGTCACGGATGCAATGGTTGCCCTTAGTTTGAAGATGTAATCCGGAGACAGGTGTTTTCTCCATCTCCTTAGCTATCATACTCTAATTCCACTGATTTCAAAACTCGCTTATGCAGTTCTACTAGTCGATACATTTTTTTTAAAGCCACGTTCGACAGAATTACTTACAGATACTGGCCAACTCAAATAGACAGAAGCGTGCTATATGGCAGACCAATCTGAACTCATCTCTTGGCATGTTCAGCTCGCTCATTAGCTCAGCCAATCATGGCTAGCGGGAAGGTTGCTGACAGCTCGCTCATTATCTCAGCCAATCATGGCTAGTGGGAAGGTTGCTGACTTTTTCTGTGGCTAAACCAACTAGGCTCTTAATTTAAAATCTCTAGGGTAGGGGGCAGCATTCTGAATTTTGGATGAAAAGCATGCCCAAATTAAACTGCCTGCTACTCGGGCCCAGAAGATATGAAATGCATATAACTGGTAGATTTGGATAGAAAACACTGTGAAAACCTGAGAAAAATCCATTCAGGAAGTGTTTTATTTTTTGGTTTTGTAGTTTTCTATTCAATGCCATTACAGTATTCATTGACTTAGGACTCCATTTGCAGTTCCTATGCCTTCCACTAGATGTCCACTAGATTCTTTAGAAATTGTTTCAGGCTTGTATTCTTATAAATGAGGGAGTAAGACCAGTCTGAATGAGTGGACCCTGACGTGTCACAGAGCTTTTTCATGCGCAATCCCGAGAGTGCATTTCTTGTTTACCTTTTATATTGACAACGTTATTGTCCGGTTGAAATATTATAGATAATTTAGGCTAAAAACAACCTGAGTATTGAATATAAACATCGTTTGACATGTTTCTATGAACTATACGGATACAATTTGGATTTCTTTGTCTGCCTGTTTTGACTGCGTTTGAGCCTGTGGATTATTGAAGAAAACGCGCAAACAAAACTGGAGTTTTTGGATATAAAGAGACATTATCGAACAAAAGGAACATTTATTGAGTAAATTAATGTCTTCTGAGTGCCACCATATGAAGATCATTAAAGGTAAGGGATTAATTTGATCTCTATTTCTGAGTTTTGTAACGCTTCTGCTTGGCTGGTACCTGGGCTATGTTCTCAAATAATCGTAAGGTATGCTTTCGCCATAAAGCATTTTAAAAATCTGACACCGTGGTTGGATTCACAAGAAGATCATCTTTAAACCTATCTAAAATATGTTTTGTTTTATGAATTTTTATAAATTAGTATTTCTGTATTTGAATTTGACGCTCTGCAATCTCACTGGATATGGTTAAAAATTGAATTCATATTTACAGATGGCATACAAGAAGGCACATGAAAGTTCACATGTTCCAGAAGGCATTTCTGCCCAAAAACACATTTTGATAAAAAAAAAAAAGTGAAGTAGTGATCCGCGACATACGCCAAGTTTCCTGAATTGGGTCACATTTGCAAAAGGAAAAAATACTATTGAATTCATTTTAGAATAAGGCTGTATATAGTGCAATAGCCTCTAAGGTGCAGGGTTGAGTAGCTGGCTGGTAGCTGGCTAGTGATGGCTATTTAATAGTCTGATGGTCTTGAAATAGAAGCTGTTTTTCAGTCCCTCGGTCCCAGCTTTGATGCACCTGTGCTGACCTCGCCTTCTAGATGATAGTGGGGTGAACAGGCCGTGGCTTGGGTGGTTCATGTCCTTGAGGATCTTTTTGGCCTTCCTGTGACATCGGGTGCTGTAGGTGTCCTGGAAGGCAGGCAGTGAGCCCCCGGTGATGTGTTGGGCAGACCGCACCACCCTCTGGAGAGCCCTGCGGTTGCTACTTGTCCTCCGGCTACACTAGTAATAGGCTACTAGTAATAGTAATAGGCTACTGTATACCTTCACTGCAAACAGTGTGTTTTAATCAATTATTTGGTTACATTAATATATTTAGTATAGTTTTATCTAAAAATAACTTTTTCAATGTTTCACTATTTAAAAAAAATTAACTTCAATAAGGATGGTCCTACCCCTCCTCTGACGATCCTCCAGTAACCTCAGGGATTCAGTGATGTTAATTGGTAGAGGAGTTGAGTAGTTGTGTGTAGCTCAGTGCAGCCAGTGAGATCACTGCAGAATGTGTTTTCCTGTTGTCGGTCTCTGATGTACATTCATAGGCCTATACACTTCAGCAGTCCCTGTGACCTCAGCGCCGTTTCATCTTTCCGCTGTGAAAAACATCAGAGATTTAATTAGCCTGTCAGGAGAAGAGCAAGTTTAAATCGGTGCTCATGTAAACTGGGACATTAGTGTCACGTTTGCTTTTATTTAAGATGATGGAGAGTTCTCACAAGGGCCAGCCTCTACAGTTGCTCTACATTTTAGCAGACGCTCTTATCCAGAGGGACTTAGAAGTTGAGTTCAAACGTTCTCATACTTTTTTCATACTGGTCCACTGTGGGAATCAAACCCACAACCAATAATGGACATTTTTCAAGGGGTTGATATATTTTTCATATGTGAAAATCAAGTCTGCCATTTTAAAGTAGAAATTACTAACTTCAGAAGCCTTTTTAAACCTCAAATACACAACACGTTTTTAACCCTCCTGCTGTGTTTCAGTCGATTTGGACCGATTTACAAGTTTTCTCTCTGAAAAATGTAGTTAATTTAATGACTTAACATTTTGGGTGCTTTATTTTTACACCTGTGGTGTTCCCGGTCAAAAATGACCGGTCATTAGAAATGAATGGGTGAGACTACACTTAGTGTATAAAATTGAGTTCAGGCAAATGCCCATTCATCATTGAGCACACACACTCACACACCCCTCACTTCCCTTCTTGGCTTCCATGGCAACCCCCACGGGAACCTTTACCAATTAGAATCTTTCCCCCACTGGAACCACAATCACAACATTGTTTCAATAATATATAGAACTTTTCTCGCAGCTCTGGTATGTAAAGCTTTTTTGAGGCCTTGCTCACAATACATTCTGTGGCAGCACAATAACCAAACTATGTACTGTATGTGAGGCCCTTGATCATATCTTTGATCATGACACTGGTGAGGAGAGAGTCCTTGTTAAACTTTGACACAAAGTAGTCTGTGATAAATAGTTCTTATAGTCAAAATAATCCATACTCAAAAATGGGTTGTATGAGCTCAGGTCAATGAGGCTTACAGGCCATGAATAGAAAATAGAAGTTCAAAACTTGTAATGTTCAGAAGAACGTAAATTGATAAAAAGATCTAACACAACATTAGGGGATAATATATGTATTATTATGGATTTATAATCAGCTATAACGGGGCGGTCATATTGGACCGGGAACACAAAATGAATATGAAATGAACCCAACAGGAGGGTTAATATCCTGCATGGCAGAAAAGGTCTCCGACAACAGGATGATCAAATTAAGATCCTACATCTGTACATATTGCTGCATATAGTTTTACCATTATACATTTTTCATACAGTATATTGCAGGGCAGACCGGATTGGATAGGCCGCCATCACATTGATTTGTTGGCTCTGTGAAAAAACATGGCTTTGTTTTCTCTTTTCCCAGTGCTAACGTCCCTGGTCAAAAGGCTTTGTTGATGCTTTGTTGATGTTTGTAGGCGAGTAGCATATCAGCAGGAGGTGTGGAATAGTTGGGTCCCGAGGAGCAAAGGAGAGGAAACTACTCCTAGTCCCTCTGGGCCTGTCCTGTAGCTCTCAAACTGGTCAGATTGGATGGGAGATCCTGGCTGTGCCTCACCACAATGTATGCTGTAAGTTTAAGCTCATTTACTGCATTTCTATACAATTAAAAAACCTTAAAACACTATTTGCAGAACAGCAAGAAAATAAATAATTATAATACCAGCCATTATCACCTTAGCTGCTGTAGGTTCATTCACCTCAGTCGATCTAAAAACACATAGCCTATTAGCTATAACATTGTAATGTTATATCTCTGAAAGGATGGAAATATGACAAATGATTCACACTGACACGTAGCATCAGCGACATTGTTAGAACTGTATTGTTTGCATTTTGATTATATTTTAATGTAGATGTAAGGACCGACGCTGCAGGTACGGGGAGTCAAACATTTAATCAGGAACAGACATGAAACAAGACAGGAACAGCGTCAGCACACGGGTATACAAGGACATGTGACAATCAATGCTGAAGTGGGGAACCAAACAGATATAGGGGAGGTAATAATCCAATAATCGCTGGTGTGCGTGCTGGAGGGAAGGCAGGTGTGCGTAATGCTGGGGAGCCTGGCGCTCGCCAGGGAGGGGGAGCTGGAGCAGGTGTGACAGTAGGCCTATAGGGAAGATGGAGATGTTCATATTGAAACATATTATACATTTTTTAAGTTCCTAACTTGTTTGGTAAGATTAGGAAAGATTTTCTCAGGGGAACCCACATGGGGCCTGACTCCAAGTTTGGGAACCACTGTACTAACCTCTCCCTCTGCTTGCTTCCTCTCTCTTACTCCTCTCTCTGTCTCCTCTGCTACCTCCTGCATGCCTGCAGCCTGCCTCAGCCTCACCACTGAGAGCCACATGCTCACATCACTGTCTCCCAGTAGCTCTCTGCAGTAGTCGCAGGACAATTTTAAAATGGCCTTTTGTCTGACATCTAGCAAACACACTGTCAGCAGCGTCTCTAGTGGCTTACCTTAGCGGACTGTGAGCTGGGGTAGTTCATATCACATCTCAGGTCCGTGCTGCAAGAGGGCGGAGTTAGCTGTTTGAGAGAGTGGTGAATGTGCTGCTAAAAAGGCAAATCTGGGGGACGCAGGCTAATATAACAAACAAACCACTGTTTATGAATCCACTGGTTCGCAAAGAGGTCGGCGCCATTAAGCTCCGTCAGATCAAGAATATAAGCTTCCTGAGCTTTGATCAACGCTGGAAGCAATATTTAGATAATGATTTTCTTTATTGTGTACAAAATATATATTTTTGTTATTATTTTTTTCAAATTAGAAAAAGAATTAAGGTCCAGACCTCTGTTTTCTGTAGTTACGGCCATGACTTAGATATATAGGCAATGTACAGGATTATTTACAAGCTAACCAAGGCCAATGTATGTGTGAATGACGGTCTCATGTAATCTCTTTTTTGTATGTAGTGTGTGACTGAGATGGGTGAGGTGTCTGCAGCCTGTTATTATACCACAGTGCTACTTCACCCCTGATGCCTGACACAAAATATCTCCTCTATCATGATGATGGCCATGAGCACAGCAACAGTATCTCAAATCAAATCAAATGTATTTATATAGCCCTTCATACATCAACTGATATTTTTTATTTATTTTATTTCACCTTTATTTAACCAGGTAGGCAAGTTGAGAACAAGTTCTGTTCTCATTTACAATTGCGACCTGGCCAAGATAAAGCAAAGCAGTTCGACACATACAACGACACAGAGTTACACATGGAGCAAAACAAACATACAGTCAATAATACAGTATAAACAAGTCTATATACGATGTGAGCAAATGAGGTGAGATAAGGGAGGTAAAGGCAAAAAAAGGCCATGGTGGCAAAGTAAATACAATATATCAAGTAAAACACTGGAAAGGTAGATTTGCAATGGAAGAATGTGCAAAGTAGAAATAAAAATAATGGGGTGCAAAGGAGCAAAATAAATAAATAAATTAAATACAGTAGGGAAAGAGGTAGTTGTTTGGGCTAAACAGAACATGGCCAAGATGTTCAAATGTTCATAAAGGACCAGCATAGACAGATCATAGGCCTGGGACAGGTAGCACGTCTGGTGAACAGGTCAGGATTCCATAACCGCAGGCAGAACAGTTGAAAATGGAGCAGCAGCACGGCCAGGTGGACTGGGGACAGTAAGGAGTCATCATGCCAGGTAGTCCTGAGGCATGGTCCTAGGGCCCAGAGAGAGATGAAGAAAGAGAATACTTAAATTCACTGTATTTTTTTTACCTTTATTTTACTAGGCAAGTCAGTTAAGAACAAGTCAGTTAAGAACAAATTCTTATTTTCAATGATGGCCTAGGGACAGTGGGTTAACTGCCTGTTCAGGGTCAGAACAACAGATTTGCACCTTGTCAGCTCTGGGATTCGAACTTGCAACCTTTCGGTTACTAGTCCAACGCTCTAACCACTAGGCTACCCTGCCGCCCCAGAGGAGAAGTACTCCAGATATAACAAACTGACCCTAGCCCCCGACACAAACTACTGCAGCATAAATACTTTAGGCTGAGACATGAGGGGTCAGGAGACACTGTGGCCCCATCCGATGTTACCCTCAGACAGGGCCAAACAGGAAGGATATAACCCCACCCACTTTGCCAAAGCATCGCCCCCACACCACTAGAGGGATATCTTCAACCACCAACTCCCCTCCTAGGGACGGCATGAAAGAGCACCAGTAAGCCAGTGACTCAGCCCCTGTAATAGGGTTAGAGGCAGAGAATCCCAGTGGAAAGAGGGGAACCGGCCAGGCAGAGACAGCAAGGGCGGTTCGTGGCTCCAGAGTCTTTCCATTCACCTTCACACTCCTGGGCCAGACTACACTCAATCATATGACCCACTGAAGAAATGAGTCTTCAGTAAAGACTTATAGGTTGAGACTGAGTTTGCGTCTCTCACATGTTTAGGCAGACCATTCCATAAAAATGGAGCTCTATAGGAGAAAGCCCTGCCTCCAGCTGTTTGCTTAGAAATTCTAAGGGCAATTAGGAGGCCTGCGTCTTGTGACCGTAGCGTACTTGTAGGTATGTATGGCAGGACCAAATCAGAGAGATAGGTTCCTACCTATGTAGTGCCCATGTAATGCTTTGTAGGTTAGCAGTAAAACCTTGAAATCAGCCCTTGCCTTGACAGGAAGCCAGTGTAGGGAGGCTAGCACTGGAGTAATATGATCAAATATTTTGGTTCTAGTCAGGATTCTAGCTGCTGTATTTAGCACTAACTGAAGTTTATTTAGTGCTTTATCCGGGTAGCCGGAAAGTAGAGTATTGCAATAGTCTAACCTAGAAGTAACAAAAGCATGGATTAATTTTTCTGCATCATTTTTGGATAGAAAGTTTCTGATTGTTGCAGTGTTACATAGATGGAAAAAAGCTGTCCTTGAAATAGTCTTGATATGTTAGTCAAAAGAGAGATCAGGGTCCAGAGTAACGCTGAGGTCCTTCACAGTTTTATTTGAGATGACTGTGCAACCATTAAGATTAATTGTCAGATTCAACAGAAGATCTTTTTGTTTCTTGGGACCTAGAACACGCATCTCTGTTTTGTCTGAGTTTAAAAGTAGAAGGTTTGCAGCCATCCACTTCCTTATGTCTGAAACACAGGCTTCTAGCGAGGGCAATTTTGGGGCTTCACAATGTTTCATTGAAATGTACAGCTGTGTGTCATCCGCATAGCAGTGAAAGTTAACATTATGTTTTCGAATGACATCCCCAAGAGGTAAAATATACAGTGGGGCAAAAAAGTATTTAGTCAGCCACCAATTGTGCAAATTCTCCCACTTAAAAAGATGAGAGAGGCCTGTAATTTTCATGATAGGGACACTTCAACTATGACAGACAAAATGACAAAAGAAAATCCAGAAAATCACATTGTAGGATTTTTTATGAATTTATTTGCAAATTATGGTAGAAAATAAGTATTTGGTCAATAACAAAAGTTTATCTCAATACTTTGTTATATACCCTTTGTTGGCAATGACAGAGGTCAAACGTTTTCTGTAAGTCTTCACAAGGTTTTCACACACTGTTGCTGATATTTGGGCCCATTCCTCCATGCAGATCTCCTCTAGAGCAGTGATGTTTTGGGGCTGTTGCTGGGCAACACGGACTTTGAGGAACACCGACATTTACAGTTGATTTGTCAGAGGACAAAACATTCACAGAGACAAACTGACATCTTTCCGACAGATAAGATCTAAACCAGGCCAGAACTTGTCCGTGCAGACCAATTTGGGTTTCCAATCTCTCCAAAAGAATGTGGTGATCAATGGTATCAAAAGCAGCACTAAGGTCTAGGTGCACGAGGACAGATGCAGAGCCTCGGTCTGATGCCATTAAAAGGTAATTTACCACCTTCACAAGTGCAGTCTCAGTGCTATGATGGGGTCTAAAACCAGACTGAAGCATTTCGTATACGTTGTTTGTCTTCAAGGCTGCGCAACAGCTTTTTCAAAAAAAATTGAGAGGAATGGAAGATTCGTTATAGGCCAATAGTTTTTAAAATATTTTCTGGGTCAAGGTTTGGCTTTTTCAAGAGAGGCTTTATTACTGCCACTTTTAGTCAGTTTGGTACACATCCGTTGGATAGAGAGCCATTTATTATGTTCAACATAGGAGGGCCAAGCACATGAAGCAGTTCTTTCAATAGTTTAGTTGGAATAGGGTCCAGTTTGCAGCTTGAAGTTTTAGAGGCCATGATTATTTTCATCATTGTGTCAAGAGATATAGTACTAAAACATTTGAGTGTCCCTTTTGATCCTAGGTCCTGGCAGAGTTGTGCAGACTCAGGACAACTTAGCTTTGAAGGAATACGCAGATTTAAAGAGGAGTCTGTAATTTGCTTTCTAATAATCATGATCTTTTATTACTGCTGAAGTGAAAGCCATCCTCACTTAGGGAATGCTGCTTTTTAGTTAGCTTTGTGGTAGTATCAAAAATGCATTTCGTATTGTTCTTATTTTCCTCAATTAAGTTAGAAAAATAGGATGATCGAGCAGCAGTAAGGGCTCTTCGATACTGCACTGTACTGTCTTTTCAAGCTAGTCGGAAGACTTCCAGTTTGGTGTGGCGCCATTTCCGTTCCTATTTTCTGGAAGCTTGCTTCAGAGCTCGAGTATTTTCTGTATACCAGGGAGCTAGTTTCTTATGAGAAATGTTTTTAGTTTTTATGGGTGCAACTGCATCTAGGGTATTGCGCAAGGTTAAATTGAGTACCTCAGTTAGGTGGTTAACTGATTTTTGTCCTCTGACGTCCTTGGGTAGGCAGAGGGAGTCTGGAAGAGCATCAAGGAATCTTCGTGTTGTCTGTGAATTTATAGCACGACTTTTGATGCTCCTTGGTTGGGGTCTGAGCAAATTATTTGTTGCAATTGCAAACGTAATAAAATGGTGGTCTGATAGTCCAGGATTATGAGGAAAAACATTAAGATCCACAATATTTATTCCATGGGACAAAACTAGGTCCAGAGTATGACTGTGACAGTGAGTAGATCCAGAGACATGATGGACAAAACCCACTGAGTCGATGATGGCTCCGAAAGCCTTTTGGAGTGGGTCTGTGGACTTTTCCATGTGAATATTAAAGTCACCAAAAATTAGAATATTATCTGCTATGACTACAAGGTCCGATAGTAACTCAGGGAACTCAATGAGGAATGCTGTATATGGCACAGGAGGCCTGTAAACAGTAGCTATCAAAAGTGATTAAGTAGGCTGCATAGATTTCATGACTAGAAGCTCAAAAGACGAAAACGTCATTTTTTGTTTTTGTAAATTGAAATTTGCTATCGTAAATGTTAGCAACACCTCCGCCTTTGCAGGATGCATGGGGGGATATGGTCACTAGCGTAACCAGGAGGTGAGGCCTCATTTAACACAGTAAATTCATCAGGCTTAAGCCATGTTTCAGTCAGGCCAATCACATCAAGATTATGATCAGTGATTTGTTCATTGACTATAATTGCCTTTGAAGTAAGGGATCTAACATTAAGTTGCCCTATTTTGAGATGTGAGGTATCACGATCTCTTTCAATAATGAATGGAGGAAGTCTTTATCCTAGTGTGATTGCTAAGGCGAACACCGCCAGGTTTAGTTTTGCCCAACCCAGGTCGAGGCGCAGACACAGTCTCAATGGGGATAGCTGAGCTGACTACACTGACTGTGCTAGTGGCAGACTCCACTAAGCTGGCAGGCTGGCTAACAGGCTGCTGCCTGGCCTGAACCCTATTTCATTGTGGCGCTAGAGGAGTTCGAGGCCTGTCTATGTTGGTAGATAAGATGAGAGCACCCCTCCAGCTAGGATGGAGTCCGTCACTCCTTAGCAGGCCAGTCTTGGGAGGGGCAGAAAACAGTTTTCAACCAGCGATTGAGTTGTGAGACTCTGCTGTAGAGCTCATCACTCCCCCAAACTGGGAGGGGGCCAGAGACAATTACCCGATGCCGACACATCTTTCTAGCTGATTTACACGCTGACGCTATGTTGCACTTGGTGACCTCTGACTGTTTCATCCTAACATCGTTGGTGCCGACGTGGATAACAATATCTCTATACTCTCCACACTCGCCAGTTTTAGCTTTAACCAGCACCATCTTCAGATTAGCCTTAACGTTGGTTGCCCTGCCCCCTGGTAAACAGTGTATGATCGCTGGATGATTCGTTTAAAGTCTAATACTGCGGGTAATGGAGTCGCCAATGACTAGGGTTGTCAATTTGTCAGAGCTAATGGTGGGAAGCTTCGGCGTCTCAGACCCCATAACGGGAGGAGTAGAGACAAGAGAAGGCTCGGCCTCAGACTCCTACTTGCTGCTTATTGGGGAAAACCGATTGAAAGTTTCTGTCGGCTGAATGAGCGACACCGGTTGAGCGTTCCTACAGTATTTCCCTCCAGAAACCATGAGAAAGTTGTCCGGCTGCGGGGACCGTGCGAGGGGATTTATACTAACATTACTATCTGTACTTACTGGTGGCACAGACACTGTTTCATCCTTTCCTATACTGAAATTACCCTTGCCTAACGATTGCGTCTAAAGCTGGGCTTGCAACACAGCTATCTTCGCCGTAAGGCGATCGTTCTCCTGTATATAATGAGTACAGCGACTGCAATTAGAAGGCATCATGTTAATGTTACTACTTAGCTTCGGCTGTTGGAGGTCCTGACGAACCATGTCCAGATAAAGCATCCGGAGTGAAAAAGTTGAATGAAAAAAAGTTGAGTGAGGGAAAAACCAAAAATATAAACGGTAATTAAAAAGTAAAAACCATAAAGTTGTCAGGTAGCAAAGTAAGGTTGGCAACAAAATGCACAGCAACACGTGAACAAGTCTGCAAGTTGTGACCGGAAATGGCGTCAACTGAAGCCAAGATACTTAGCTGTATCTCTATGGAATCCGCTACATTCTCTACTCTGCTCTTTCTCCCTTCAGCCACAATTACAATGCCAACCTACTGGGCACAGACGTCAATTCAATGACTATTACATGTTGGTTAAATGTAATTTTATTGAAGTGACATGGAAACAATGTTGATTCAACCAACGGGTGCCCACTGGGAACTTTGGTCCTGGAATAGTCAAATGGGTTAGCAGTGTTTTCAGAAAGTATTCAGACAATTTACATTTTTCGACATTTTGTTACATTACAGCCTTATTCTAAAATTGATGAAATTGTTTTTTTCCCTCATCAATCTTCACACAATACCCCATAATGATGAAGCAAAATTTTTTAATTTTTTTGTTGCTTATTTATAAGAATAATGAATGAAAATATTTCATTTACATAAGTATTCAGACCCTTTACTGAGTAATTGTTGAAGCACCTTTTGCAGCAATTACAGCATCAAGTCCTCTTGGGCATGACGCTACAAGCTTGTCACACCTGTATTTGGGGAGTTTCTCCCATTGTTCTCTGCAGATCCTCTCAAGCTCTGTCAGGTTGGATGGGGAGCGTTGCTGCACTGCTATTTTCAGGTCTCTCCAGAGATGTTTGATCGGGTTCAAGTTTGGGCTCTGGCTGGGCCACTCAAGGACGTTCTGAGACTTGTCCCTAAACCACTGCTGCATTGTCTTTCATGTGTGTTTAGATTCGTTGTCCTGTTGGAAGGTGAACCATCGCCCCAGTCTGAGGTCCTGAGCACTCTGGAGCAGGTTTTCATCAAGGATCTCTATGTACTTTGCTCCATTCATCTTTTCCTCGATTTTGACTAGTCTCCCAGTCTCTGCTGCTGAAAAAGATCACCACATCATGATGCTGCCACCACCATGCTTCACCGTAGGGATGGTGCCAGGTGTCCTCCAGACGTGATGCTTGTCAAACTGCAGCAACCTTGTACTTGTTGATATTAATTATATTTAGGCTAGATTCGGAGGAGGATTTACTCTACCCAGACACAGAGACAACATCTGATAAGCAATAGAACTCACAGGGCTGAGCTTGCTTTACGCATGTTTGCATAATGCAGGCCTATGCAACTGTTGGCTTTATATAAAATGTACTCACATCTGTCATCACTATGTTGATTTGATTAATTCCAGTTAATCATTTTGGATTGAAAGCGTTTAGGCAGCCTAGCCAGCCCAATTCTAAATATAAACCAAATTGAATCACATTCACATTTTCTCATGACCCACAAATGGACTATAAATACATAACGTTACCAATTAGTTACCCTGATCAAATGGACGGCGCACATAGGTTGTATGCATCTGCTCTTGTTAGTAGCCTTCAGACTGAAAAATGGTCTCGTTTTCATCCCATACAGCATGTCAGATCTCTAATGTTTAGGTGTAGCCTAGGCTGCTACAACATTTATGTAATGAGTTTTTGCTTGTGTCTTTCTGGAGTGATTATGTGCTATCATCATTGCTAAATAAATTCCCGGGGGAAAGTGGAAAGCCTACTTGAGCGCGCACAAAGAAATGCACTACGTCTCTTCAATCTAACTTTTAATGGATGATGCGATGGAAGCTATAAAATCATTCTGAATTGATTTCGACATCCCAGAAAAGACAGTAGTAGAAAGTTCCATATGTTCAGCAAGTAAAGCATCGTAATGTGCAAGAACCTTCCCTCTCGTTGTGTCCCCTAAAAGCCAATTATTGCATGCCCTAAAACACAGTGGTGTTGATAAGCCTCTTGAGAACATCCCTGTTTCTTCTTACTTTCTTGTTGTGCTGCGCAGTTTGAATACGTAGACCTCATGATCGATGCGGCTTTTTCCCAGAAGCTTGAATTTGATGTGGGCATTTATATGCTCCCTGCTTTTGTTTGGTTGTTTAGGGGTTCTTCAATAAAAAGTCAACTAAATTTGCGGAAGCATTGGCAGCGACGGGGGCACACTCGAGCTGATAGCTAGCCAGCTACTGCACCTTCTACTGAAGTTAGCAAGGCAAGATGAACTAACTGGACACAAACATAAAGTTATGAAAACAATGTACTGTATAATCTACCTCCTCCGTCTCCTGTAATTCGAATAAACTCATTTCAATTGAATAATATCCCAAAAATGCTCAACTATCACTTTTCAACCTCTATCCAATAATGTCACCAACTCACCAAGCTTCTCAACACATAGACATATGCTCTGCAGCACAACCCCAATACAACACAGTAGGTTTATTCTCTGATCCTAATACTATGATTGGATGGACAACATGTCAGTTAATTTTTTATTTAACTAGGCAAGTCGGTTAAGAACAAATTCTTGTTTACAGTGACGGCCTACCGCAGCCCAACCTGGACGACGCTGGGCCAATTGTACACCGTACACTCCCAATCACAGCCAGTCATGATGCAGCCTGGATTCAAACCAGGGACTGCAGTGATGCCTCTTGCACTGAGATGCGAGTGGCGCAGCAGTCTAAGGCACTGCAAGTCCTTTTTCATACTGAAAAAGCTTTGATTGGTTGGAGGACGTCCTCCAGAAGTGGTCATAATTACAATGTAGGTCTATGGAAGGGGGCGAGGCCTACAAACCTCCTAGGTTTTGTATTGAAGTCAATGTACCCAGAGGAGGACAGAAG
Source organism: Oncorhynchus masou masou (assembly GCF_036934945.1). Classification (NCBI taxonomy): domain Eukaryota; kingdom Metazoa; phylum Chordata; class Actinopteri; order Salmoniformes; family Salmonidae; genus Oncorhynchus; species Oncorhynchus masou. Next base: position 74,772,817 of record NC_088216.1, on the reverse strand, counting down.
CTAGCTGTCCTCCGGCTACACCATGGTGCTACCCCAGAGAGTGCTGGTGAAGTTACTATAGACCTTCATTGCGAAATAATGGGCTTTAATCGATTATTTGGTGACATATTCATATATTTAGTATAGTTTAATCTAATTTTTATTTGTATGAAATTTCACTGAGGATGGTCCTCCCCTTCCTCCTTTGATGAGCCTCCAAGCGGGCTGTCATGTGCCTTTTACTGAGAAGTGGCTTCCGTCTAGCCACTCTAACATAAAGGCTTGATTGGTGGAGTGCTGCAGAGATGGTTGTCCTTCTGGGAGGTTATCCTATCTCCACAGAGAAACTCTAGAGCTCTGTCAAAGTGACCATTGGGTTTTTGGTCACCTCCCTGACCAAGGCCCTTCTCCCCCGACTGCTCAGTTTGGCCGGACGGCCAGCTGTAGGAGGAGTGTTGGTGGTTCCAAACTTCTTCCATTTAAGAATTATGGAGGCCACTGTGTTCTTGGGGACCTTTAATGCTGCAGACATTTTTTGCTAACATTCCCCAGATCTGTGCCTCAACACAATCCTATCTCGGAGCTCTATGGCTTGTTTTTTGCTCTGACATGCACTGTCAACTGTGGGACCTTTTTTAGACAGGTGTGTGGCTTTCCAAATCATGTCCACTCAATTGAATTTATCACAGGTGGACTCCAAGTTGTAGAAACATTTAAAGGACGATCAATGGAAACAGGATGCACCTGAGCTAAATATCATAGCAAAGGGTCTGAATACTTATGTAAATAAGGTATTTCTGTTTTTATTTTAATACATTTCCAAACATTTTGAAAAAAAAACTGTTTTTGCTCTATCATTATGGGGTATTGTGTGTAGATTGATGAGGTTATATATTTTTAATCAATTTTAGAATAAGGCAGTAACGTAACAAAATGTTAAAGGGATGGGGTCTGAATACTTTCCTAATGCACTGTATAATTGACTTCAATATACCAATAGGTGTGAGTGCCTCACCGTTATAACTCATTAAAACTCACATACTTCTTATGATCTATAAATCAGACCAGACACTCCCGTCCAGGTTAAGGTTTCATAATTCCATTTCAGACATTTTGTTCCTCATAAACGGGGAGATTTTACTGGGGCTATTAGAGCTGAGGATAAGTGTCTTGGTCAGGAGCAGGTCAATGCTGAACCACTGAGGACGTCAGCCCGTAACCATTATATAACTTGCTCTTGAACATGTTGGCTTCACTAAAACTCTGTTAAAGGATTACAACTGAAACAGAGCGATGTGATTTGATAACAGTGTGCGTGGCAATCCTGATTGAGCAGTAGACTAACACTAATGTTTTTAAATAACTTCTCTGCGCTTCATATCAACTCAAAACTGAAACGGGTGAAATTATTTGATAACATTATTGTAGTTTAATTGTGTGACTTTGACAATTCTCATGTGTATAGCAGTCAATGATTAGGGGAGTTGTTTGTGTTGCTCACCGATGCACTCAGGTTGTTATCAGCAGTTGGAGAGAGCTCTCAGTTCTCCTTAGCACCTGCATGCAGAGCTAATATAAACCACTCAGTCATGTAGAGAGCACACTCAGTCATGTAGAGAGCCCACATAGTGTTGTGTTATGAGTGGCACCCTATGGATGAATCACTGCAGGCTTTACTAACTGTAATATCTAGTAATTGGTAGTTAAGTCAGTTAGTGTAGATATGTAAGTACTAGTAGTCTTTAGGTCAGGCGAATTTCCCCTATACATTGTAAAGCCCTTTGATCAACTCAAAAAGTGTTAAGGGCTATTCCACGTATACAGAGTGATGCTGAGACTCAGAGTTTTCACTTTAAAATGTATGTCACATAAAAACCAATTGCAAACCAATCATTGCAAAGGTAAACAACCCATACAAATATGTCATGGACTTCACGAGTGACATTATCAGATCCCGATTCATGCTGAATGCGGAACGAAAGAGAGCTCGGTTTGTTTTTGAAGGTTTCTGAAAAAGTTTTCTTGAAAAATGTTTGTTTACCAGTCTACTTGTTTACCTGCCTACCTATTTAGCCTCAGTTGCTGCGACTGCTACTATATGTCCCAGGATACTGCCAAACCGCAAAGTCTGGAGAGCTACTGCTTGGTGAAGCAGCTTGCCTAGCTGCTAGCTATCAAGCTAGCCAGGTTTCCTTGACTGTTTGAACATAGCCCGCAACGCAGTTAGTCCTTGTGACTGGGACCGCGGATAGTCCCGGGATTGTGGCTGTTTAAATCCCTGCTGTTTGTTGCTGTTTCCATCAGCCCTGCCAGCTCTACTGACTGGAATTGTGTGGAGTACCAGCGTTAGCCTACGTTGCTACCATGACAAAGATCAAAGTCGGTGGGAGTACCATCGAAGACAATGGTGTCTCTCTTTCACAGGTGAAGGATCTTATAAAACAAACAGAAAGAGTTCTACAAGAAAATAGCTTCAAGTGTTGTGCCCAAATACTGGTAGAGTCATCTAAAGACCAGAGTGGTCCAGGACCTGAAGAATAGTTTGCAGTTCTCCCAGGGTCAGCTCACTGAGTTTCAACCGGATAACAGCAAGATGACAGCAATCTGTAAGTCATTTAGAAAGGACATCAGGTCTGTATGTGAATCCATGATAATCTGATTTCTCTGTCAGTGTTATCTCAAGGGGCAATCAAGGCAGAACAACATTGTTGTGGACGGAATTGCAGAATCTCCACATGTGACCTGCACAGAGCCTGAGGACAAAGTGAGGTAAATGATCACTGATGAACTGAAGATGAACCACAGGACAATTGAGGTGGAGCGTGCCCACAGGACTGGAAAACCCACCACCGGTCCAGGTGACAGGCTCAGGCAGATAGTGGTCAAGTTCCTAATGTTCAAAAACAAGGTAGCTATTCTGAAAAGAGCCAAGAACTTGAGAGGAATGCACATATTCCACAATGAGGACTATCCTGAACTGTGTGCCAGAGGAGGAAAGAACTTATCCCAGCCATGAAATGTGCCAGAGCGCGTGGGAACATTGCTTACATCCACTATGACAGGCTCATTGTCCACTCTCCCACCCTAAAGCCTGGAAGGGATGAGGTAGCCAAGCCTGTGGGTTCACAGCATCAACCCCGCAGCACATACACACTTACACAAACCAACTGGTTGATGGACTGCTGAATGTTTTTTCTTGCTTTGTTTGTTCTTTTCCATATTAGGTCTATCTCTGATAAGCTACCCAGGAAAGGGTTAAAAGTAGCCCAGGAGAGGATCAAAACGCAGCGTGGTTAGTGTTCATCTTATTTAATAATAATCCAAACTGAACACTTCAAATTACAAAACAACAAAGTGAAAACCGAAACAGTTATGTCTGGTGCAGACACACAAAGACTGAAAATAACCATCCACAAAACACAATGGAAAACAGGCTACCTAAATATGGTTCTCAATCAGGGATAACGATAGACAGCTGCCTCTGATTGAGAACCATATCAGGCCAAACACAGAAATAGAAAATATAGAAAAAACTAAGATAGACTTCCCACCCCAACTCACGCCCTGACCGTACTAGATAAAGACAAAACAAAGGAATAAAGGTCAGAACGTGACAGTTGCCTTATAAATAAGGTTCATGAAATCAATAACTTGTTAACATCAGACAACATTCATATATTAGCCATTTCTGAGACTCACTTAGATCATTCATTATTTGATGATACAACAGTACCAATACAAGGATATAACATCTATAGAAGAGGCAAGAATTCCTATGGGGAGGTGTTGCTGTATATATTCAGAGCCATATCCCTATAATGCTTAGAGAAGATCTCATGTCATGTGTTATTGAAGTGTTGTGGTTGCAGGTTCACCTGCCTCCTCCAAAGCCTATTATTTTCGGGTGTTTCTTTAGGTCACCAAGTGCTAACAGTCAGTATCTAGATAAAGTGTGTGAAATTGTTGATAACAGAGTAGTCTATGTTCTGCGTGACCTGAACATTGACTGCTACGCAACTAGTTGTCCTCTCAAGAGGAAGCTTCTTACTGTGACTAAGGCCTGTAATATGACCCAGGTTATCACTCAACTAACTAGAGTGCGTACCAATAGTAATTTATACGAAATCATAGAAAAAGTTTTCTCTGGATTCTTTTGTTGAAGATGTAAACAACAATATTTTGGTCTGATGTGTGTGAGGAAGTGAATCCAGATGCAGAACTGAAAGTTTTTGTAAAATTAATCATGCCAATTGTTGACAAGCATGCACCTGTTAAGAAATGTACTGTAAGATCTGAGCCTTCAGAAACTTTGAACATCCCAGGGGGCACCATTAAATCCATTATTAAAAAATGAAAAGAATATGGCACCACAATAAACTTGCCAAGAGAGGTCCGCCCACCAAACCTCACGGACCAGGCAAGGAGGACATTATTCAGAGAGGCAACAAAGAGACCAAAGATAACCCTGAAGGAGCTGCAAAACTCCACGGCGGAGATTTAAGTATCTGTCCATAGGACCACTTTAAGCCGTGCTCTCCACAGCTGGGCTTTACAGAAAAATAGCCAGAAAAAAGTCATTGCTTAATAAGCAAACACGTTTGGTGTTTGCCAAAAGGCATTTGGGAGACTCTCCAAACATATGGAGGAAGGTATTCTGGTCAGATGAGACTAAAATGGAGCTGTTTGGCCATCAAGGAAAATGCTATGTCTGGCGTAAACCCAACACCTCTCATCACCCCGAGGTCACCATCCCCACAGTGAAGCATGGTGGTGGCAGCATCCTGCTGTGGGGATGTCTTTCATCAACATGGACTGGGAAATTGAAGGAATTGGTGGATGGCGCTAAAAGGGAAATTCTCAAAGGAAACCTGTTTCAGTCTTCCAGAGATTTGAGACTGTGACGGAGGGTTCACCTTCCAGCAGGACAATGACACTAAGCATACTGCTAAAGCAACACTTGAATGGTTTAAGGGGAAACATTTAAATGTGGAATGGGCTGGTCAAAGCCCAGACCTCAATCCAATTGAGAATCTGTGGGATGACTTAAAGATTGCTGTACACCAGCGGAACCTATCCAACTTGAAGGCGCTGGAGCAGTTTTGCCTTGAAGAATGGGCAAAAATCGCAGTGGCTAGATGTGCCAAGCTTATAGAGGCATACCCCAAGAGACTTGCAGCTGTAATTGCTGCAAAAGGTGGCTCTACAAAGTATTGACTTTGGGGGGGTGAATGGTTATGCAAGCTCAAGTTTTCCATTTTTTTTTGTCTTATTTCTAAAGCTAAAGTAATTCCACTGCCTAAACATAGTAAAGCCCCCTTTGCTGGCTCTAACAGCCGCCCAATCAGTTTGCTGCCTGTTGTCAGTAAACTGAGAGACTTGTGTTTGACCAAATACAATGCTATTTTTCAGAGAACAACTACTGACTTTCAGCATGTATATGGAGAAGGGCACTCAACTTGTACTGCACTGACTCAGATGACAGATGACTGTCCTTGTCTATCAGTGTATGAGTGTTTTGTTATTTGTTATGTTTTGTGTTTTATGTGGACCCCAGGAAAAAGAGCTGCTTCTTCAGCAAAGCTAATGGGGATTGGAATAAACCAATAATAAAGCAATAAACTCTATGCACAAGGACTTCTTTTAATGATTTCCAATTAAATGTTACAAAAACACATTTACGTGAAGAACAGTGCAGATGCAATGTTTGTTGACAAAATGCGGCACAAACAGCACATCCCGTCATTCTGTTACCGAACTTTGCAACAAAAAAATCACATTGTTGTCATTTAAGCTCAACGTCTGAAAACAGTTTTCGCATGTGAAACTGCAAATTTGACGTATTTTCTTTGTTATGGCTGTTTTTCAAGTAAATGTTTTTTTTTTGTAAAAAATGTATTGGATATCATTAGAAGTAGTCCTTGTGCATAGAGTTGTATGTTTTGTTTAACTTTGCAAACATTGGTTTTTGATTGGCATGCACTTTACAGTGAAAAATCTGAGTCTCTCAGCCTCACGCTTTTAAGGTGGAATTGACCTTATATATAACTAATCCATTATTAGTATGAATTGTATAGTTCCACAGTTTGAGAGCCTCCCATTCGTTCTGCTCTGCACACAGATATGTATGTGATTCTCTGTGATACATTGATTCTTAACATGAAAAAAGCCAAAGGGTCCTTGCAGCATGATGTTGAAGCGTAGCCCTATGGTACCAGTCTGCTGATAAATATGCCTGGTGTTTTTTGTTTTATTTAAGACTACCAATAATCACTCTGTGTGACCCTGATTTATCCCACTACAGTAAAGGTTAAACAAGACACTGGTTTACTGGATTGACAGTAAGTCTTAAACAGTTAGCTCTTAGGCTCGGTAGTAAAAGGCATTGACTGGGTGACTCTAAGTTAGGCCTCTCTGTGTTTAGATGCCAGTCACATTGAGCTCCCTGTTCAGCCCCTTTACTAGCTCCCTGTCACTGACACCAATATCACACAGAGTCCCTTTAATTTCTTCTCAGCGATGCTCTGATCCTAATAAGGAGATGAATGGCTCTATACAAACAGGAGAGTGAGCCGAGCTGGGACTGGACCCATGCCCACTTCCAGCTTCTCCATCTAAAATCCTGTCTCTCTCCCCCCAGAGCCTCTCCTCCAGCTTCTCTCCCAGCCTCTCCTCCAGCTTCTCTCCCAGCCTCTCCCAGCCTTAGCCACTCTGCCCCCAGCTCTCTCGGTAGAATGACCAGGTCCCATGTGGCTGGACTCAGGATGTAATAACTAGGGACATTAATGTAGCCCGACAAGGAAGGAGAGAGGACAGAGAGGGCAATAGGAGAGGGACTGAACTAATATCTCCACAAACACTTGTCCCCCACTTTCTCCTTCCCAGGCAGACGGAACAAAACATGCTAAATGGTACCATTTGACAGAGAAAGCCGAGACTCTTTTTCTGCTAAAACGGCTCTTTAGTGACTGTCAGCGAATGACAAGCTTCATGTAAGAAGTCATTGTTTTCATGTTTCCAAGAAAATGGGATAGAGTTCACTGTGACAATATTTTCATTTGGCAGTAGAGCATGTGCCAATCAGGGATAGGATGTCCCAAGGCATGCCTGTTCAACTGTCTCCCGCATACAGAAGAGTGCTCTTCTCTTTGTTGAATGTTTTATACGCTTGAGCTATTTGTCTCTCTTAGTTGACATCTTCATTTCTTTTCATTTAAGATGCATTTGAAGAATGTGTGTGTGTGTGTGTGTGTGCGCACAATTATAGACTTGCCAATGTGTGAAGTCTTAAATTGTCTTTGAATGTGCAAGAAAGGAGAGGTGTGGAAAGGAGAGGTGTGCCAGATGAACACATTCATAGCAAGGGAAGTGTTGACTCATTGTATGAGAACAATGGCAACAAGGCAGAGAATGATACAACACTGTACACACAGAAACAGTTAATATACTGTACTGTACTTTTGAGCTTTTCAGATTAGGTTCAAATAGTATTTATTGACACTGTTCTTGTTCTTCTGGTATTTTCACTTTTTAGAGGACAAAACTGTAAGCCTTCATACCTACATGTCTATTGGCTATTGTTGTATACAAAAATGAAAATCCTTAATTCCCTCACACTCTGTGGTATGTTTTGTTATATTATGGTTTTTCATCTCTATGGATTAGTCTAACATGCCATCGGCCCGAGCCTCACATGTCCTTCTCATTGGTACTCTTCAAAAGAGGTCCTTGAATACAGTAGTATACTGTACCATCAGGCTGGCAGACTGAATGTGTAGATCTTCTACTATTGAGTTGGTGAAGCTAATATAAGTGGACGGGCACCTTTAACTCCAGACCACAGACCAGCAATTAATTCCATTCCCAGCCAAGACAACAGGGAGGCAGTCCTCCTGTGTGCTGTTTGTTTTTAGTGTTGGACTCAATGTAGCTTAAGGCTTCAACTGCCAGTCGGTATGTAGGCAGATGCTTGAGTAAACACCTGTCTGTGGCCACTGCCTCTGTCTAAACTCATAGATGCTAGATTCTGTCAACAATGGAGTAGTTACTGGTTTAGCCAGTAGACTACATGTATTTGTGATTCCTGGGAAATTATGTTGTGTATTGGTTGAGTGTACAGATGTAGGATATGAATTTGAGCCAGTTTGTTACAGCAGGAAAACAATCCCACAGAAGCAGGAAATGTGAATTAGTATGTGGATTATAATGAATGCACATTTTTGTAGGGGTTGGTACATTTTTTGTAAAGGAAAATCAATTTCAAAGTGGAAATTACAAATTTCGGAAGCCATTTTAAACATCAAATACACTACAAGTTTTACATTTCCTGCATTGCTGGAAAGTCCTCATGCGAAAGGGTGATCTACAGCAAGGCCTTTGATCTCACACCATTGCAATGAAACACCTTTAGAAATTATGTGTCCGACCAGAGATCATGCCATGGATTTGTAACTTCCATTCCAGGCGTAGCCAGGGGATAAGATACCATGAGACTCTATCCCAGGCCTAAGATCACTCCTGTGGCGTCCCCCAGGGCACACAGTTTGGTCCAATTATATTTTTGGCTTACGTCAATGGTGCACTCTAATGTCTCTCTAATCGCTCTGACATCAATGCAAATGTATTCGAAAATCTAATCAAACACTTAATGAGAGCCCATGCTTTGTGTACACTAGGCCTACTATATTTTTTTCTCAACTTTCCTAATATTAACCACATTGTTTATCTTTACAACAGTATTATAGCCTACCTGGCTTGCATGAAAATAAACCACAAGGAAAAGTGTCCTCCATTTGCTATTTAAGTGCATAGATTACATGTATTTTATCCCGCTGCCCTTTTCGAGACAAGTGCATGATAATGGTCCATTCTAAATCAAAACAGATTTCCCACATATATTATTTAGTATATGTGAAGATAAGATTAAATCAAGAATAGTCTGATGGGTGACAATATTAGCCTATCACTTGTGAATTATACATTATCACTTGTGAATGATGCCCAGCATAAGAAACTACCTTTTTTTGCAACTGTTTCTAATCATAGTTGCACACCTCATGTAGCCTAGCCCATAGGCCTATATGTTTTGATAAGGTCTGTATCACAACTAGAGTGGCCAATAACTTCTTACAATTAAGCACATTAATCCACTTTACAAGGGGTTTAGAGCCTGACTGGCATACATAAGCAGCGCATATGTTTCAAGATTGGGGAAGACAATTTTCACAATAAAAATGCACCTTTTATAATAAAAGCATTACATGCATCATCAAATCACATCAAATCAAAATCAAATGTATTTAAATAGCCCTTCGTACATCAGCTGATATCTCAAAGTGCTGTACAGAAACTCAGCCTAAAACCCCAAACAGCAAGCAATGCAGGTGTTGAAGCACGTTGGCTAGGAAAAACTCCCTAGAAAGGCCAAAACCTAGGAAGAAACCTAGAGAGGAACCAGGCTATGAGGGGTGGCCAGTCCTCTTCTGGCTGTGCCAGGTGGAGATTATCACAGAACATGGCCAAGATGTTCAAACGTTCATAAATGACCAGCATGGTCAAATAATAGGACTGGGACAGGTAGCACGTCTGGTGAACAGGTCAGGATTCCATAGCCGCAGGCAGAACAGTTGAAACTGGAGCAGCAGCACAGCCAGGTGGACTGGGGACAGCAAGGAGTCATCATGCCAGGTAGTCCTGAGGCATGGTCCTACGGCTCAGGTCCTCCGAGAGAGAGAGAGCATACTTAAATTCACACAGGACACCGGATAAGACAGGAGGAGTACTCCAGATATAACAAACTGACCCTAGCCCCCGACACATAAACTACTGCAGCATAAATACTGGAGGCTGAGACAGGAGGGGTCAGGAGACACGTTGGCCCCATCCGATGATACCCTCGGACAGGTCCAAATCACATTTGTGGTCATTTTTGATAATGGTGTTTTCCAGCTAATGGAACATTTGCGCTTGTAGCCTACTGCCATGTGATCATTGCTGCGCTTATAATGTGAAGAAATATTTGTCCACACCAATTCAGCATCGTTCACATCCTCTTAAACTTAGCCCCACCCAGCTTTTTAAGAATTCACATGTGAGGCCATGTACTAAACAAGCAAATATTTCAAGACTAAAGGCTGGTTTATACAACGGGTGTGTTCGTAAATTCAATCTGGAGTGCCAGAGTGTGCTCAGAGTGTTCTCTGGGCGTTCGTAAACTCAGAGCGTTGTCAGATTGTCCGTTTGTAAATTCAGAGCTTTTCCCTCTCTGAGTGTTCAGAGCGCACGCTGGACACTCTGGCCAAGGAGTAGGGTTGATCCGAGCATTCTGACCTAACAAGAATAGTCAAGCACCCAAGCTAACTGGCTAATGTTGGCTAGCTTTCTAGCTACTTCCTGACACAAATGAGAGAACAGCTCACTCTGACCATTTACTCGCCCTAGCAGAGCTGGTTAGGCATTTTTTTATGTTATCCAGAGCGTTGGTGACTGCAACTGTGCTGCTGGCAACAATTTAATTACGCTTTTTTGGCAACGGAATCGTAGTAGATAGCCAGAGTGAGTTCACCGGCTACATTGTCTCAGTGACATCATTCTATTGAAATGGTTACTTGCATAGTGGAGTCTTTTGTTTAGACATGTAGCTAGCTAGCTAAACAATGAACCATAATCCAAACTCATTATGTTACTACCCCTGCATGAATCTGCAGGTAGCTAACCAACCAGGTTCAATGTTAGCTAACTAGCTAACATTAGGCTATAAGTAGCAATGCAAATGGCTCTGAGATAAGAATAATATTACTACACAGATCAAACACGTAACATTGGCGAGCCAGCCAGCTAACATTAGCTAGGTAGCTAACAGTACACCTTAACTTGAAATGACTAAATTAGAAACGTGTAATATCTGAAAATGTAGAACCTAGTTGGTTAGACTACCTTACATGGATGGACACTTCTCACTCTCTGTCACGGATGCCATGGTTGCCTTAGTTTGAAGATGTAATCCGGACAGCTATTGTACTCTAATTCGAATGTGCATTCCATTGATTTCAAAACTCGGTCCTCCAGAAAGTGGAGAGCAACACCTTTGCAGTTCTACTATGTGATATATTTAAACAAAAAGCTGCAGTAGAAAGAATTACCTACACATACTGACCAGCTCATGTTATAGACAGAAGCGTACTACATGGCAGGCCAATCCAAACTCATTTCGCGCCATGTCCAGCCCATTCATTATCTCAGCCAATCATGGCTAGAGGGAAGGTTAGGCTTGTAATTTAACAATTTTATTCATATTTACAGATGGCATACAACTATGTTAATAAGGCACATGAAAGTTCACATGTTCCAGAAAGCTTTTCTTCCCCAAAAAATGCATTTTGATTAAAAAACTAAAAAAACAGTCAAATGCCTTTCTTGTGAAGTAGTGACGTGCAACATATGCCTAGTTTCCTGAAACAAGTCACATATTGTCTGCTGGAAGGCTGACCTAGTCAGCCATAAGATCCTCCATTTCAAACAGCTTGCCTTTATGGATTCTTCATTCAGCTGATGGTGGAACACACACAAAAACATGCGCACACACACGTACACACAAACTCAAATGTATTCGTGCATGCATTCACACACATGCGCACACACACACACACACACACACACACACACACACACACACACACACACACACACACACACACACACACACACACACACACACACACACACACACACAACCCTCCTAATAGCCTCGGGATGAGCGTTGGATGACTGTGTCAGCACCACCATACTGCTCATGTCAGTCTCTTCACCATTGGGAACGCTGTGAGCTATGATCACTGCTGCCATTAGATGGATGGAGGGTGCATGGATCTCATTACACACAAGTCTCTCCCTCTTTCTTTCACTGTCCATCTTCCTATCTTCTTGGTCTTATCTTCTGAATTAATGCTGATCAGATGGTATCTCTGCCTCCAAGCTACTCCCTGGCCAAGCCTATGGGCCTATGCAGAAGTGTGAGCGTGTGTTTGTGTTGTGTGTGTGTTTGTGTGTATATCTTAGTGTGTGTGTTTGTGTTTGTCCAGTGGTACTCTTTCCCCTTCACGGACAAGGCCAACAGGACAATTAGCCTTTCACCTGATGTGCAGCGCCAGCACAACCGGCTCCTTTTATCCCAAGGGGCAGGCAGGGAGTCGTCCCACTGAAAGAGAGAGAGAGGGACAGAGAAAGAGAAAGAAAAAGAAAATGAAAGGTGTGTTTGTTTTGGTTGATAGTTGCCCTTTCTGGTTCCATGTGTTTCAGTGTGTCACAGGGATGTACAATAGTCCTTTGTTCCCAGGTGTTCCCTGTGCTGCCTGCCCTGGTGTTACAGCTCTGACTGAGGAGTGCTGCAATAGAGGTCATGTTCAGAGGTGTGTGTGCAGTGTTTTCCACTGGCGCCGGCTGTCGGCTATACCGCGCTCTCTCACTAGAAGGAACGATATGCATCAAATAGCGATCTATCGATAGGACAGGCGCCTGTTAGTTACAAAATGAGCGATGACAGGGAAACACTGTTGATGCTTCTTCGTCTATGTGAGTCAATTTGCATGTCCCGTATAATGTGGTAACGATGAGTCGAAATTCACTTAGCCTATTGTTTTCTGGCACATTCATTTATTTTATTTAGCGTGTTTCATATGCAGCCATGAAGTGCTGACGCATAGGCTTACCCGATGACCAAACCGGCGCCACACGTGTGTCCGCGTGCGCATGTTGAGTTTATCTATCCCCATCAGACACGTTCATGACACGCAGCTGTGAACCAACTGTGAACCAACTATATTAATTTGGGGAGAGGTCGAAACACATATGGAACATTCATGGACATTTAGCTAGCTTGCTGTTGCTAGATAATTTGTCCTGGAAGATAAACATTGTGTTGTTATTTTACCTGAAATGCATATGGTCCTATTTCTGCTGGATCTTTGTAGAATATTTACCCATTTTGAGTCACACAAAATCATGTGTACTCCGACTATTAATTCACAGATTAAAGGGGAAACCTAGTTAGTTTTATTTAGTTTTCTTTGCTTAAGCTCTCCTTGCTCATTGTTCTTCGTCCACCACCACCTGGACTGGAGTGTGGACCTCATTCATCTTTCAATATATGCTCGTAAATGGGAGAGGCGGGACTTGCAGCACGCCAAGTGTCTACGCAGACGTGCGCCTGGCTACGCAGACGCCTTTTGATGCGGGCAAACAGTTTAGATTAAATTATTGAATAACATGTATGTGTACATTTATTTTGCAATGCTCGTGCACTTAATGCGGGCGGTCTGGTCAGCGTGTTACTGTGCTTTGATTGAAGGCAAGCTTGACTAATTTAGAAATTGTGTCGAACTGACTGAATAAAGTCAATCTCATATATCCTTGCCATTCATAAATCATACAACGTAGTGATATGGCCATGGTATCGCACCGGGACAAGTAAAGTAAAGATTTAACTGATGTCGTTGTCTCTTCTCTTAACACATATGAACCTAAAACTTAATTGAGCATTGGTTCTGTTTATTTTAGAGACCAATTTTTCGATTTGAAAAAGTAACCATCACACAATCTGTGTGATTTTCAACTTAACGTGAAATTTAAAAAATATATATAATTTTGGCTAATTACTTCATTTTTCTGTATTAATAGAATTCACGATTTGAAAAATAAACATAACTGTGGCTATTCATATCTTGTAGTAAAATATAAAGAAAAAGAGGACAGGTTAAATGTAAACAAATATTTAATGTTCTCTTACTTACAAAATAGCATCGCAGTGCTTGAGGCGTCACTACAGACCCGGTTTCGACCCCAGGCTGTGTCACAACTGGCCGTGACTGAGAGTTCCATAGGGCACTGCACAATTGGCCGAGCAACGTCCGCTCTAGCGACTCCTTGTGGCATGTGTGTGGGTGTGTGTGTGTGTGTGTGTGTGTGTGTGTGTGTGTGTGTGTGTGTGTGTGTGTGAAGGAATCCAAATCGAATCAAACTTTATTTGTCACATACACATGGTTAGCAGATGTTAATGTGAGTGTAGCGAAATGCTTGTGCTTCTAGTTCCGACAATGCAGTAATAACCAACAAGTAATCTAAATAACAATTCCTAAACTACTGTCTTATACACAGTGTAAGGGGATAAAGAATATGTACATAAGGATATATGAATGAGTGATGGTACAGAGCAGCATAGGCAAGATACAGTAGATGGTATCGAGTAGTATATACATATGAGATGAGTATGTAAACAAAGTGGCATGGTTAAAGTGGCTAGTGATACATGTATTACATAAGGATGCAGTCGATGATATAGAGTACAGTATATACGTATGCATATGAGATGAATAATGTTGGGTAAGTAACATTCTATAAGGTAGCATTGTTTAAAGTGGCTTGTGATATATTTACGTCATTTCCCATCAATTCCCATTATTAAAGTTGCTGGAGTTGAGTCAGTGTCAGTGTGTTGGCCGCAGCCACTCAATGTTAGTGGTGGCTGTTTAACAGTCTGATGGCCTTGAGATATAAGCTGTTTTTCAGTCTCTCGGTCCCAGCTTTGATGCACCTGTACTGACCTTGCCTTCTGGATGATAGCGGGGTGAACAGGCAGTGGCTCGGGTGGTTGATGTCCTTGATGATCTTTATGGCCTTCCTGTAACATCGGGTGGTGTAGGTGTCCTGGAGGGCAGGTAGTTTGCCCCCGGTGATGCGTTGTGCAGACCTCACTACCCTCTGGAGAGCCTTACGGTTGAGGGCGGAGCAGTTGCCATACCAGGCGGTGATACAGCCCGCCAGGATGCTCTCGATTGTGCATCTGTAGAAGTTTGTGAGTGCTTTTGGTGACAAGCCGAATTTCTTCAGCCTCCTGAGGTTGAAGAGGCGCTGCTGCGCCTTCTTCACGATGCTGTCTGTGTGAGTGGACCAATTCAGTTTGTCTGTGATGTGTATGCCGAGGAACTTAAAACTTGCTACCCTCTCCATTACTGTTCCATCGATGTGGATAGGGGGGTGTTCCCTCTGCTGTTTCCTGAAGTCCACAATCATCTCCTTAGTTTTGTTGACGTTGAGTGTGAGGTTATTTTCCTGACACCACACTCCGAGTGCCCTCACCTCCTCCCTGTAGGCCGTCTCGTCGTTGTTGGTAATCAAGCCTACCACTGTTGTGTCGTCCGCAAACTTGATGATTGAGTTGGAGGCGTGCGTGGCCACGCAGTCGTGAGTGAACAGGGAGTACAGGAGAGGGCTCAGAACGCACCCTTGTGGGGCCCCAGTGTAGAGGATCAGCGGGGAGGAGATGTTGTTGCCTACCCTCACCACCTGGGGGCGGCCCGTCAGGAAGTCCAGTACCCAGTTGCACAGGGCGGGGTCGAGACCCAGGGTCTCGAGCTTGATGACGAGCTTGGAGGGTACTATGGTGTTGAATGCCGAGCTGTAGTCGATGAACAGCATTCTCACATAGGTATTCCTCTTGTCCAGATGGGTTAGGGCAGTGTGCAGTGTGGTTGAGATTGCATCGTCTGTGGACCTATTTGGGCGGTAAGCAAATTGGAGTGGGTCTAGGGTGTCAGGTAGGGTGGAGGTGATATGGTCCTTGACTAGTCTCTCAAAGCACTTCATGATGACGGAAGTGAGTGCTACGGGGCGGTAGTCGTTTAGCTCAGTTACCTTAGCTTTCTTGGGAACAGGAACAATACCCCTGGAGCTGCAATAGAGGTTAAATTATTGACCTATCATCATTAATATAATATTTTATTTACAATGTACGAATAAAACTTACGGGTACTTTTTCTTTTCTTGTTTTTTGGCAAAAAGTAAACATCTAGAGAGTCTCTGTATTGCCCAACCCCCCCTCCTTGCGAGTGAGGAGTGTCGGTGGAGCATCATGTCTCAGTTTCTAAAGAAAAATCTAGCTTCCAAAAACGAAAAATAAATTTAAAGAAGACAGGAGAGAGAAAAGAAAGAGCGTCAGTATGTCACACAATTTTTCACAAAGGAAGGTGGGTGTAGTCCGTGAGAGGTGGAAGTTAACCTGCTAGCTTAGTCCATAGAAAAATAAGCAACTTTTGCTCCCCTAACATTAGTTACTTAATATCTATACAGAAAATTCAGTGTTTACATTTTGCTCTTCTTTTAGCCGACATTTAATCAATGCAGGCAAACTTTTATCAAGCTATTCATGCTAAATGGGTGTCTGGTGCCAGGCCCAACAGATGCAGCTTCAGGCTCAGCAGCCCTGTCTCCTCATACCCCTGAACCAGCCCTGTCTCCCCATCCCCATGAACCAGCCCTGTCTCCCCATCCCCATACCCCTGAACCAGCCCTGTCTCCCCATCCCCATACCCCTGAACCAGCCCTGTCTCCCCATCTCCATACCCCTGAACCAGCCCTGTCTCCCCATCCCCCTGAACCAGCCCTGTCTCCCCATCCCCATAGCCCTGAACCAGCCCTGTCTCCCCATCCCCATAGCCCTGAACCAGCCCTGTCTCCCCATCCCCATACCCCTGAACCAGCCCTGTCTCCCCATCACCCTGAACCAGCCCTGTCTCCCCATCCCCATACACCTGAACCAGCCCTGTCTCCCCATCCCCATACCCCTGAACCAGCCCTGTCTCCCCATCCCCCTGAACCAGCCCTGTCTCCCCATCCCCCTGAACCAGCCCTGTCTCCCCATCCCCCTGAACCAGCCCTGTCTCCCCATCCCCCTGAACCAGCCCTGTCTCCCCATCCCCATAGCCCTGAACCAGCCCTGTCTCCCCATCCCCATAGCCCTGAACCAGCCCTGTCTCCCCATCCCCCTGAACCAGCCCTGTCTCCCCATCCCCCTGAACCAGCCCTGTCTCCCCATCCCCCTGAACCAGCCCTGTCTCCCCATCCCCCTGAACCAGCCCTGTCTCCCCATCCCCATAGCCCTGAACCAGCCCTGTCTCCCCATCCCCATAGCCCTGAACCAGCCCTGTCTCCCCATCCCCATAGCCCTGAACCAGCCCTGTCTCCCCATCCCCATACCCCTGAACCAGCCCTGTCTCCCCATTCCCATACCATACCAGCCCTGAACCTCCTGAGCCCTGTCTCCCCTCCTGATCTCCCCATCCCCATAGCCCTGAACCAGCCCTGTCTCCCCATCTCCATACCCCTGAACCAGCCCTGTCTCCCCATCTCCATACCCCTGAACCAGCCCTGTCTCCCCATCCTGTCTCCCCATCCCCAACCAGCCCCTCCCCATCTCCACCCCCTGAACCAGCCCTGTCTCCCCATCCCCCCCTGAACCAGCCCTGTCTCCCCATCCCCCTGAACCAGCCCTGTCTCCCCATCCCCATCCCCCTGAACCAGCCCCGTCTCCCCATCCCCATCCCCACCCCCTGAACCAGCCCTGTCTCCCCATCTCCATACCCCTGAACCAGCCCTACTCCCAACTGAAGAAGGAGGTGAGCATTGTGTTGAATGACATGTCATTTGGCATAATTGCAAGTACTGCAATGCATTGAGGACAGGAATGTGATTCTCCAGTCAGGAAAAATCTCCCTTGACACAGAGGCAGCCATTATCAGAGCCTTAAAGGAAGAGATGCAGGCTCTTAGAGATGGATGGGAGTCTCCTGTCTGAGGCATCGCTGATTGCTACGCAAATGGATGTTGCACCGCAATTTAGCAAGGAACACAGCCACCAGAGGAAAGGGAAGAGATTCCATGATGAGACCCCTCAAGAGGAGACAGCTCAGGACAGTGCAGCAATGGTGTTTCAGAACAGTGTTTTTTACTGCTATTGACAACATCATAAGTGACTTGGACACTAGGTTCTACACCGCTGCACAAATGGTAGAATCATTTTCTGCTGTTCTGAAAGTTGGGCAGATTAGTGAGGATAAAGTCCCTTCTGTGTGCCAACCACTGATCATTAACAATTCCAGAGATCTGACACCTGAGTTTCAAAATGAAGTAAGACACCTGAACACTGTATATGCTGCCACTTTCCCCCCTAACTTGTCCCCTCTTGGTCTACTGAATGCAATTTGTAAGATGCAGCTGCAAAGCATTTTTGGAGAAGTGTGCATTGCTTTATGTATATTTTGCACACTGCCTGTGACTGTTGCTGGTGGCGAGAGAGCTTTCAGTAAGATAAAACTGATAAATAAAACTATTTGAGGTCCACTATGTCCCAGGACAGGCTTTGCAGTCTTGCCATGCTGTCCATTGAAAGTCAGTTAGCTAGAAAACTGGACTTCAAAGACTTGATCAGTGACTTTGCTAGCAAGAAGGCTCGGCGCTGGGCTCTTGGTGGGTAAGGCTGAGCAAGGGCCAGTGAATACTGTTAAATGGCATGGCTATGGACATTGGATCACTACGCACATGATGACCACAGACTGAGAACAAGACTGAGAACAAGATATATCTCAAAGTAATGGCTGGATTGCCATAAAATTTGTGGTGCACAGTCAAGACCCCAAGTGGAAGAAACCTATTGATTTGGTGACCTCTTGACCTTTCCTCTAGCGCCACCATCAGGCCTTTTCATTTACATTTGGTTTTCCATTTTCCATTTCCACTTTTACAGCTGCTTATTTTGTAGTTGGTATGTATACTTAGTTCCAAAATCTGCTGCTGATTTTATTATTTTGTTTGTTATATCATTCTATAGATGATAATGTTCATTTATTTTAATTGAAGAGGTTAATGTATATTTAAGTTATATTTATTTTAAATTGTTCATTAATGTTAAGAGAATTTTCCATGCAAGAATTTGACCATGAATATTACATTTACACTGTAAAAGATGGCCTTTAGCACATTTCTTATAGGGGGTATCAGTCTTGCATCGAATAGTGAATTCCACTGTATGCAGAATGTTGTATGTATGTCTGTACAGTGTTATATTTTCACAGCTCACTGTCAGTAAATATCGTATAGTAAATATTGGACTACAAGAGAGTTGCAAGCCTGCAAGGGTAGAGTTATTTAAAGCTTTGAATGGGTCGATTGGGTTCTGGATGTGTGTGGTTACAGCAATTGGGCAGGGTTGGTGTGGCCTGTGGTGGTGGTGCCCATTGTGATATCTTTTCATGGGGCCCAAAATCCCTGCACCCTTGCTTACACTGGCCTTACCTGAGACATGCATCACACACAGCCTTTAGTTATAATTCTGCATGTTTCTTATTGAAAAACAGCCTGTTGAAAATATCAGAGATGATTAAAGAAAACAGAAACTCAGTCCTGTAAGCAAGGAGACAGTTAATGACGATGCAGGACGGTATGGAGAGAAGTGGCAAATCACATCCACCACACAAACCCACAACTCATTTGTATATCCTCTGACATACTGTATCTCAGTAGGATGAAATAGTAACTACCATCAATCTGAATGTGGATCATCACTACTCTACACACATAAAAAAGCATTTTGTGAACTAACACTCGCACTTGACTTTTTCTACCTCTTAGTTGATAGCTACTTTATTGAGAAATAATGTACTTACTATGACTGTGATATGTGATTTTCTCACCTAGGTATCTTAAGATGAATTCACTAACTGTAAGTTGCTCTGGAGAAGAGCGTCTGCTAAATGACTAAAATATGTAAATACGATATGAGAGATCAGAACATTGGAAACCCTAGCGTGACTTGACTAGTAGTTTGTGCCCCCGAATCAGGTCTTGGATAATTTAGTAGAACCTTAGTGAGAGGCATTATGGGTAGCATGTTGGCCATGACTTCACCCCCGCCCGTCCTCCCTACCCTCCCTCCCTCCTCTCTCCTCCACCCTCCAATCTGACTGAATCATCCCTCATTCAGATCAGATTGATGGTTTTATAACTGACAGCATTTCACTAAGGGTTCCAATTACCTGGGAATCAGGGCCGGCATACTAAACAGGCAGGTATATGTGAGAGGGTTGTCTGCTATCGATTCCCTCTGCTCTGATCTGACAAGCAGCCCATGTAGGGAAGGGGGCAGGGTGCGCCGATGGCCATTCTGATATGCAGGATCAGGATTAGTGAGTTTTAAGCTGTGTTGGGGCACTGTGAGTGGTGTATTAGGGTTGGTGCTCCCCTGCCTGTGTGTGTGTGTGTGTGTGTGGGCTAAACTGCTATAAACTGAACCACACGGGTTTATTTTGGAGCTGGTTTGGTGTGTGTGTAGTCTGTCTCTTACTGCACAGTTGGTCTGTAGGGGAGGGGATGGTCTGGATGAAGGTCTGGAGAGACAAGGTCAGCCAGGCTATCAGTAAGGCCCCTGGGGTGGAGGTACTGTTCCATGAGTAGCACTTTGTGGAACAGCTTGTTGGCTGTGAAGCAGTCAGCTCCCTATTCTGCCGGAGAACTCACACACACACACACACACACACACACACACACACACACACACACACACACACACACACACACACACACACACACACACACACACACACACACACACACACACACACACACACACACACACACACACACAGGCCCTTTGCCGCAGTGACGCATACCCCCAGTGGAAGGAGAGGTGCAGACCATGAGATGAGCCTCCACACACTTTCTCTCTTCAGAGCCTCCACACACTCTCTCTCTCTCTCTCTCTCTCTCTCTCTCTCTCTCTCTCTCTCTCTCTCACTTATAAACACACAACAATGTGTGTGTGTGTGTACATAGTGCCTGTTTTAGAATTCGGCTGCACTCACTGTTTGTGTACATTTGAGAGCTCCCATGTGAGAAGCTGCAGTACTGTAGGTGTGAGTCTGTTGAGAGGCTGTGAATATGCTGGCTGGCCCAGTGTGAACTATATGACTCAATCTCAGTGTGAGATTGTTATGCAACAGCGAAACCTTCAGTATGGTCTGTATTTATCTTTGTCTTTGCGCATGGATTCATGTAGCCTATCTGGACAGCTTTGGTTTGTGTGTGGGGGTGTTTGGGTGAAACAGAAAGACATGGTCTCCTGCTTAATAAGGACATGATTAGGAGGGAGCTGGCTGGCACTTGTGCAAAATATGTGTGAGTTCAGTCAGTCACTGCTGTGAGAACAGGGTGGGCTCTGAGTCTGGGGAATAGGGCCTGCTCTACGTTAACACACCAACACACAGAGCCAGTGGATATACTGTAAGCTAGCAGAGTGTACACATCTTTCACACTGCAGGGGATGAATGTCAATAAAAGTACAATCACTTGTATTTATACATGTTACACAGCTAGCTCAAGGACACCTGCCTTGTTTCACCATGCTGCTGCTTCTAGTGATGGATTTTTACTTGTCTAATGTTAGATACTACTGTGAGATACTGCTGTGAGATACTGCTGTGACATACTACTGTGAGATCCTACTGTGAGATCCTACTGTGAGATACTGCTGTGAGATACTGCTGTGACATACTACTGTGAGATCCTACTGTGAGATCCTACTGTGAGATACTGCTGTGAGATACTGCTGTGACATACTACTGTGAGATCCTACTGTGAGATCCTACTGTGAGATACTGCTGTGAGATGCCGGTAGCTGTAGTGGGGAGTATAATTTTCCCATGGCACAGTGCTGTTATTATTATTAACATCAATTAAAACAAAACATATTTCGGTACATTTTTTGTTATTCTCATTCTGTTGAAACGTTTTACAGTTTAAAACATTTCTTCAGGAGTTTTTCCAGAATACATAATTCTATTATGGTTAGACATGAATGTAAAGTACGGTATATGGCTTTGGTAAGACTGAATGTACACATTGTAGTTATTGTAGTAAACTAAAACTGAAACTAAAACTAATCATGAAAAAACTATTTAGTAAACTGAAATAAAATAATTAACAAACCCTTTTGAAAAACTAAAACTACACTAAAACTATTGTCTTTGACTAAAATAAAATACAAACCATCATGAATTATGTTCCGTTTCTGTTTTTTGGTGGGGCAAAAATTGAATGTGGAGTGTTTCTTTTTATGGGGCTTTCAAGCTTCTGATGGGTCACATTGAGATTGACTGTATAATTTAAAGGTAGATTCAGCGGGAAGATGTTGCCACGAGCAGCACCACAGATATTGGGAGCGTTTGAGTGGTAAGGCTAAAGAAACCGACTAGACGAAAGTCGAGGAGTGAAGTCGGGGAGGTGCATCTGCGACCACTAATGTGGTTTTCCAACAGCAAGGCTCAGTTCAACATGGCCGTTTTGCCATTGTTTATAAAAATAAATAAATTATAATGTCGAAATACACATGTCTCCAACCCCCATATAACACTCACTAACAGAAATCATAATATAATATTGTGTCTGTACACATTGTACAATCAATTAGTGAGAGAGAGCCTCAAATATCACATTATCACATTATTTGCATATATCTACTGCACACATAAATCACAGCAAATTTGTTCCTGTTTCATTCATGTCTCTGGTCACGTTCGCGTGCGTCAAACAAAAACAACCTAATGATTGGTTGACAATAGAGCCTCCCAAGTCGGTCAGTTTTATCCCCAAAATGCAACAAACTTTGAAAGGTGTTAGTCACCAACTTAACAAAAGTGATCAGCTCAAACCCGCCTATTGAGAAGAGCATGATGCAAGACTTTGCTGCAGGGGAGTTTAGCCTCGTGATTAAGCGCTCCTGCTTGTTGCTGAAGTTGACCCACTACTACAGTTTAAAAAATAGACAAGGGGGATCTGAAAAATAACTGAAACTAAACTGAATTTCAAATAAAAATCTTCAAACTAATAGAAATAAAAACGAATATAAAAACACATCTATATTAACCTTGATGTCCGTATAGGGCTTTTTGCGGAAAGATATTATGCAGTCTGAACTTAATTTAACCTTTCAAAAAAAGACTCACAAGCTCTTGCAGTTTAATTACAGTTGCTTAAAGGGGAACAGCACCCGCTGATTAGGGCTAATTTTTTTGGCTTGCTCTTCAAGAAATGCTGGCGGCTATGACCAAAGCCAAACGGGAGTTGGGGGTGTGGTTTGATGTGTGTGTTTGTTGGGTGTGTCCTTGCCTCCACCAAGACACACCCATCTGTCAGAACCTTTTTCCCCACTCAATCACAACAAACAAACCTCCTGCAGATTGAGTTCAATAACTACAGGCAGATAGATGTATGGTGATATGCCGGAGGAAGCTTTGAATAGGTCAGTAACCTACAGAGTAATATGAGAAAAATGGAATGGCTGAATTTATGTTGATATTTTAAACTACGTGTTTTGATAACTTTCACATGTAGTAACAGGTCCATGTAGATACATGTGCACCTTTCACATTTCATTGTCATTCCCAGCCAATACAGATACTGTGCCTATTGGCATTTTGTCTGGTGGGAATGTCAGAGTGGTCATACCTTCCTGTGTGGCGTCCGGTATACAACAGTAGTTCCCTGATCCTGGTGCAGAATACACAGGATTTCTCCGTCCCAGTACTGACTGATAGCATTCAATTCAATAATAAGACAATACAAGTGAAAGTTGTGTCTAGTCAAATGTTTATGCCTTGTGCCAGGTCTCCCTATTCACAGACTTCAGTATCAAGTTTGTCTGTCGGTCAGGACTCCATCACATCATCTTGCAAGTGCTGGCTCAATAGATGCATCTGTGAACACATACACACATGGTCACTATTCTATTACCAATGGCAGTTAGGATAGGTGATAGCTGACAAACAAACATATACTATGTTGAAGTTTGAAGAGGTCAGACTAAACCTACTCAATTCTGGTCTCCCCATCGACGACCATTGGTGAGCAGGCTAGAGGTGAGGCTGGAGGTAAAGTCTTTGCCAGAGCCTCATTGATGATCGTCTCCTGGTCCCTCATCAAAGATACTGGTTGGTCACACACAAACACACACTCAGAGCACTGATTACATTATCAATGGTAGTTATGATTAGCATGGTGGAACCAACCTGGTCACTGCATTCACCTTTCTATTTCACTTCAGATATGATGATGTGTGAAGTTAAATAGGTAAACTCAGCAATCAGGCTGGTGTCACCAGGCTAGGCTATATGAGGTAAATTGGGACAAAACTCAAAACTGTCACCAACTTGATTCAAGTGTCGTCTCTGTTCCATTTATAGCTAAGTGGTAAATTGCATTTTGTTATAAAGAAAAGACAAAGCTTTTTGATAATGCAAATCTGAACCAAAATGACTACTACGTGTATCTGCTTGGCTTGGTAATTAACCTACTAGTTTATCAAACCGGGTATTTCTCTGTGCAACTTTTCACATAACACACATTACCGTTGTTGATGAAGCTGTCTGTGTCATAAGGGCAGTAACTCGGGTCAAGCTAAATCCAGGTTGTCACTAGTTACCACAGCCACAAAGTCATACAGGCTGCATATTTCTACAATTTCTCTTCTTAAAATGTGATTTCAAGGGTTACTAACCTTAAACCTTTAGACCAAAAATGACATTTTTGTTTTTATATTTTTTTTAACGATATAGTTAATTTAGACTTTGTGGCTCTGGTGGACACCCTAATTATATGCTTTACAGATGTAGACTGATTGTACCTCCAGATTGGATTAGATTCAGGCTGGTGACGCCGTTAAGGTTTGTTGCTCCTATTTGACTGTATTTTCTGACTCAGACATGAGTTAGATAACTTCACAACTGCATCCATTATTTTGTTTCGCCCTAGACAATACACTTGAATGACCTACGAACTAATTTGCAAATCAAACTTGTAGGCTAATATTAGCTAGCCTGTAGCTAGATAGCTAGCTTGCCTTGGTAGTATTATCAAATGATAACTTTACATAACCAGCAGTATGTAAACAATACACAATATCTAAACAATACACAAACTTATATGAGCTACAACCTAACTAAGTTGTAATGATGCTCCATACCTAGCTAGCTATGCTAACGTTAGTTAGCCTGCCTCGCTTTATCAAAATATAGCTACCTACATAACCAGCAATAACGTTAGCTGTACCTATTTCACTGGTCATCCCCAAAGCCAACAGCTCTTTGGCCACCTTTCCTTCCAGTTCTCTGCTGCCAATGACAGGAATGAATTGCAAAAATCACTGAAACTGGAGACTTATATCTCCCTCTCTAACTTTAAGGATCAGCTGTCAGAGCAGCTTACCGATCACTGTACCTGTACACAGCAAATCTGTAAATAGCACACCCAACTACCTCATCCCCATATTGTTATTTATCTTCTTGCTCTTTTGCACCCCAGTATCTCTACTTGCACATCCTCATCTGCACATCTATCACTCCAGTGTTAATGCTAAATTGTAATTATTTTGCCTCTATGGCCTATTTATTGCCTTACCTCCCTACTCTTCTACATTTGCACACACTGTACACACTGTTCTAATGTGTTATTGATTGTACCTTTGTTTATGTGTAACTCTGTGTTGTTGATATTGTCACACTGTTTTGCTTTATCTTGGCCAGGTCGCAGTTGTAAACGAAAACTTCTTCTCAACTGGCCTACCTGGTTAAATAAAGGTGAAATAAAAATGTAAAAAAATAAAACATTTACGTCACTTTTGTTTCGATTTCGTCGTGGGCTTTGAACGGAGCACCTGGCTCATGCCCGGGAGGCAGCCCGATTCCAAAACAAGTAAGGAAGACAATGAAAACATTGAGATAATCAATAACATTCTGTATATATGTTTTCACATAGAACCCTTGCAATATTAACAGGCACAGAATGACTAACCAGATAAAACAATACTGTTACCTGTGTTTCCTCTAGTCACATCAATTGAATGAGAACGCATGCAATGACTAAGTAGTGCACGATATAGGTAATAGACTGTGACCTTTGTAGTGAGAGTATGATTTGCATCAGGAACTTTGAGTTAGGTTGCCCTTCTGCAACATTACCATAGCTCTGAGACAGATAGGAGTCAAGTCAGTGGAGGTTGCTGAGGGGAGGACGGCTCATAACCATGGCTGGAATGGAGTGAATGGAATGGTATCGAAAACATGGTTTTCATGTGTTTGATACCATTCCATTTACTCCATTTCACCCATTCACTCCATTCCAGACATTATTATGAGCCATCCTCCCCTCAGCAGCCTCCACTGAGTCAAGTGTAGTGCACTATATAGGGACTAGAATGGGATTTAAGAAAGTTAGCTTTAGCTTGCACAATACACCCTTCTGTAACATTACCATAGCCCTGAGACAAAGAGGAGGAGTCAAGTGCTGCTGACCTTGTTTTCACCTGCAGCTTCCTCTGAGCTCCCAGCATGCCGCAGTAATGAGTAGCCCAATGGCTGTGATTATTCATGTGAGCTTCAACCTGCGCAGAGGTCACAAGCATGCCACATGAGCGTGCAATAGTAAGCAGAGGAGTCGTTGGGTAACAACCAGAGTTAAGCTGTGAAATTGCTCCAGCTTCTTTTGCAGTCAAGAAATTAAAGTGATGCTCCACAGCTTTTGTATCGTTTCACTCACAAGCCAAAACCATACCCTGAAAATTGTGCACAATTGTGTACTATGTCACCCGTTTCGTATGACATGTTACGTCCTGCACATTTTGTATTTTTGTTGTTGTTGCAATTTGTATGATATGTTCCGAATTTACAGTGCTTAAGAAACCAGACTGCATCTTTAACACAGTTAAACACAGAGGAGGTAAGACAACAGTCACAGAGACAGGCATCCACTGTGTTATAATAACAACGTCATGAGTATCCACGAGCCACAACGCAATTTACTATTGGACTCATAGGACTCATACACAGTGTGGGCTGCATGGGCCTCTATGAAGCTCTGGCAGTGGACAATCAACATGTAAAAGCTTTAGAAATGCTTTACCACAGAAGTGTAGCCTTCAGTGTGACCACAATAGCAGGCAAAGCCTGGTCTGGTTGAGCACAGATCTGAATGTTCTTCAGCCAACTCGTTTGTCATGTGTTGTTATGACTGACAATACAAAATGATGGACCAGAGGAGTTGGCTAAAGCACAAGTTACAGTACCAGGCTAGGAAAAGCCAATGATGAACAGACAGAGGGAAATACTAAGCATTGTAAAGATTTTTGTTACAGTCTTCTTTCTTTGGGCCTTTTCCCTCACTAGGCTCTTTGTCTCTGAGCCTCAGTAGTCATGTCTAGTACAGTTCCTCCCTGGATGTAAGTATGCCTGTTAGCTGTGAAAGACAAAGACTTGATCCAGCATGATTCCTCATAAACTTGCATGGCTTTGTACAGTATGACATGAGTGATGTATACAGTATAATTTGATGTCCACTTGGAACTAAGTTAGTCCGTTACATTTAAAGAACATTTTCATATTCTCACATATTCTCACATATATATATACTGCCCACAACCGTAAGGCGAGGTCAGTACAGGTGCATCAAAGCTGGGACCGAGAGACTGAAAAACAGCTTCTATCTCAAGGCCATCAGACTGTTAAACAGCCACCACTAACATTGAGTTGCTGCTGCCAACATACTGACGCAACTCCAGCCAAAAATGTATGGAAAAATTGTATCACTAGCCACTTTAAACAATGCCACTTAATATAATGTTTACATACCCTACATTACTCATCTCATATGTACATTCCGACAATGCAGTAATAACCAAAGAGTAATCTAACCTAACAATTTCACAACAAGTACCTTATACACACAAGTGTAAAGGGATGAAGAATATGTACATCAAAATACAATGCTCAAAAAAATAAAGGGAACACTAAAATAACACATTCTAGATCTGAATGAATGAAATATTCTTATTAAATACTTTTTCTTTACATAGTTGAATGTGCTGACAACAAAATCACACAAAAATGATCAATGGAAATCAAATTTATCAACCCATGGAGGTCTGGATTTGGAGTCACACTCAAAATTAAAGTGGAAAACCACACGACAGGCTGATCCAACTTTGATGTAATGTCCTTAAAACAAGTCAAAATTAGGCTCAGTAGTGTGTGTGGCCTCCACGTGCCTGTTTGACCTCCCTACAACGCCTGGGCATGCTCCTGATGAGGTGGTGGATGGTCTCCTGAGGGATCTCCTCCCAGACCTGGACTAAAGCATCCGCCAACTCCTGGACAGTCTGTGGTGCAACGTGGCATTGGTGGATAGAGCGAGACATGATGTCTCAGATGTGCTCAATTGAAATGCCACCCCACACCATGACTGACCCACCGCCAAACCGGTCATGTTGGAGGATGTTGAAGGCAGCAGAACGTTCTCCACGGCGTCTCCAGACTCTGTCACGTCTGTCACATGTGCTCAGTGTGAACCTGCTTTCATCTGTGAAGAGCACAGGGCACCAGTGGCGAATTTGCCAATCTTGGTGTTCTCTGGCAAATGCTAAACGTCCTGCATGGTGTTGGGCTGTAAGCACAACCCCCACCTGTGGACGTTGGGCCCTCATACCACCCTCATGGAGTCTGTTTCTGACCGTTTGAGCAGACACATGCACATTTGTGGCTCTGGCAGTGCTCCTCCTGCTCCTCCTTGCACAAAGGCAGGTAGCGGTCCTGCTGCTGGGTTGTTGAAGTGGTCTGTGGTCACCACCTGCAGAACCACTCCTTTATTGGGGGTGTCTTTCTAATTGCCTATAATTTCCACCTGTTGTCTATTCCATTTGCACAACAGCATGTGCACTTTATTGTCAATCAGTGTTGCTTCCTAAGTGGACAGTTTGATTTCACAGAAGTGTGATTGACTTGGAGTTACATTGTGTTGTTTAAGTGTTCCCTTTATTTTTTTGAGCAGTGTATATGAATGAGTGATGGTACAGAACGGCATAGGCAAGATGCAGTAGATGGTATCGAGTACAGTATATACATATGAGATGAGTAATGTAGGGCATGTAAACATATAAAAGTGGCATTGTTTAAAGTGGCTAGTGATACATGTAATACATCAAGACAGCATCTTGCATTAACATCTACTAATCACGTGTATGTGACAAATAAAATTTGATTTGATTTGTGTGTGCGTGTGTGTGCGTGTGTGTGTGTGTGGCTCCTTCCCTCCGACTCGTCTCTGTGGCAGTGACCTTGTGTCATAAACGCTTGATTCCACTAACAGATTGCATCACAGATGTCACATAGTGCTGGGGGCTGCAGAGATTAGCTAACCAGGTTTCTTCAGGAGTAAGAGATAGGTAAGAGGAGTGGGGCACACTTTGTGAAAGTGAGAGATTGATAGAAAAAACAGTGTTGCGCTGCAAATCTCCAGAAAAAAAACAACAACAGCCAAACCTTCCCTGTTATTTCTATTACAACGAGTGAGCATTTATCTGGATGTGTTTCAATCAATGATCCCCAGGTCTGAAGTTAATATACTTTGTTTCTGGTAGAACCGAGCATGTGCCATGTATTATGTCTGATTAGATTCAGCTGCTTCTCCTGGGTTATGACTATTACACCCTGTTGGAATGGTGCCTCAGATGTAAGACTATAACATACTCTATGACTGATCTGGTTTGGTCATGAATGATTCATTAGTGTCAAATAGATTTCAGAGCTCAGAGATAATTCAACTTGAACCCTACTCTACATTTTAAAAGTTTTGGGTCTCTGTTCATATCTTTGTGGGTTTCTGTATGTGTGTGTGTGTTTATGTGTGCGTGTGAGCAAACGACTCAAGTGTGTGTCTGTGCATGCATGCTTGCCTTGTAGCCGCTGCCTTGTGTCCCCTGCTGATAAACTTGCCAACACAAAGGTAATATAAATGCTAAGCATGAGATGGCTGGTTTTACTTCCTGATGTACTGATGATTTCTCATTGTCAAGTGACTCTGGTGTGCAGCCTTAACACCAGCACATGATAATTACAATGTCACCCCAAAGAGCTTCACTGTTATTATTTGCGGTAGTGCAATGCGGTGCAGCTGCAGAGATGTGCCTCTATCAGCTGCTTGCTGTAATGGAGCCGTCAACAGATAGCTAACTGCTCATTATTCCAGCCCTATCAGATCGCAAAGGGCACCAAGCTTAACCAGCTTAACCAGCAGCACCACACCTCCTTCCATCCAGGCCCAGTCTCACTGTCCTCATCTGCAGTCAAGGTCACACCCACCACAGAGAAGCACCATTTGTACAACATGCAGACTAGTACAATTGCTCTCACATGGTTGGATTGGACTCTTCTGATAAATCTGTTGTACACTCAGTGAATGAGGGTATGAGATCTTAGGACACATCCATCCGTCAAGGATCACAGAGTTTTTAATTAGTCAAATGGACAGGTTGGTTTCTTCCTCAGCCCAGAGACCAGCTCTTTATCCCTGTACTGCTGGCTATGTGCCACCCCTCTACAGCCCCCCACACAAAGAAACCCATATGGCATGGCCCTGTGCCACTCTCGGCCTGCCCGAGCACTAGGGCAACATGCTCTAAATGGGCTGTGTGTGTGTGTTGTACGTGTCTATGCGTGAGTGAGCGGTGTGTGTGTGTATGTTTGTTTGAGAAAGAGAGACTGAGTGAGTGTGTGTGGTTAGTGCTTCAGCCTCATAAGGATAATCTTGTGATAATCTTGTGATTTGTTGCAAAGAATAGTTGAGAGCTCTCTCCCCTGCCATAGAGGCTCCTCCCCTCCTCTGTCCTCCTCTCTTCTCTTCTCCTTCCGTTTGCTTGCCTTCCCACTGTGCTCTGGTTATGTCAGCCAGCATGAAGCTCCTCACCCACAGCACCCTGCAGTATTTTGCATGCTGATGGAAGAATGGCTGTAGATCGGTATGCCATATACACTGAGTATACAAAACATGCTTTTTCCATGACATAGACTGACCAGGTGAATCCAGGTGAAAGCTATCATCCCCTATTGAGTTCATCTGTTAAATCCACTTCAATCAGTGTAGATGAAGGGGAGGAGACAAGTTAAAGAAGGATTTTTAAGCCTCGAGCCTATTGAGACCTGAATTGTGTAGGTGTGCCATGCAACTCAATATTAGGAAGGTGTTCCTAATGTTTGGTATTCATAGGTTGTACCTCCGTCACTCAGTCTCGTCATGCCATTGTTATGACGCTCTCCGCTTTCTACCGGTGGCACAATAGTGGTGCACTAATATTGTGATAAGCCCAGCCATTCTGGACGGAGGCTAACAACTGCTTAGTTTAAATGACATTATTCTGCCTGGAAATACGAAGTGACAAGTAGTCAAAAATATATAGCAATGCTAATGTTGACCTCCCCTCAAATTTAGCTAACTTGCTAACGTTATACGGTATCTAAAGTCAATCTAGTGACATAAAAATTATAACAAAAGGTTTTCCTACAAATTATTTTCCTACTTTTGAATGGCATTGTATTTCCAAGCCAATCTAATGCACTTTTGATTACATCTTCATCAGCACTCATTAACTATGCATTGAGTAGAATGCTCAGTTGGGCATCAATACAAAACAAACGTTCAAAACAATGTTGTGACATAACATGCCCATGAACCCATGAATAGTCAGTGTATACCTTCTATAATGTTGGTAACTGTGATAAGGGAATGTGATGTGGAACTGTGCCAAAATAGATTTGGTGTGTTGACTGCTCTCCCTGGGTGTTCTGGGAAATGCTTAGCTGGGGCTGTATGGAGAGAAATAGGGGGAGGCACACTCACACATACACTCACACACAAATCAAAGTTTATTGGTTGCTTACACAGATTCACAGATGTTATGGCAGGTGCAGCGAAATGCTTGTGTTTCTAGCTCCGACAGTCCAGTAATACCTAACAACTACCACTGTCCTGCTGTTGCCTGCTGTTGCTTTGTGTCACGACTTCCGCCGGAGTTGGCTCCCCTTCCTGTTCAGGCGGTGCTCGGTGGTCGTCGTCACCGGCCTACTAGCCACCACCGATCCCTTTTCCCTTTTCTGTTTGTTTTGTATTATTAGTTACACCTGTGTCTAACTGTGTTTTCCTGATGGGCTTCCTTATTTAAGGCTAGTAAACCCGCCCGTGTTTTGTGCGGGATTATTCTTGTGTTACGTGTTGTGTTGTTGGGTGTGTTCGTGCTCCGGACCAGGTACCCTGTGTTTTGGGTTGGTCCATATTTTCCGCGCCATATTAAAGTGCACTCTCTGCTCTCTGCGCCTTATTCTTACCTCACACACCTAGTCCCTCGTGACACGTTGTCTGGATTCTGGATGACTCAGTGGCGTACGGCGATTCGCAGCTACTTCTTACAAGTTTTTTAGCTAATCTTACGATTAGCTATAATAATTATAGCTAATCTCATGAATATGTTGCTGTTTTAAAGCTAATTTCCTGAAATTCGACACATATTGCCATGGGGCACAGAGAATACATTTCAGTTTTATAGCTAATCTCATTTTTTTCTACACATTTCCCATAATTGAAGCTAATTTCCTGTGCAATTCTGTACATATTGCCATGTGGCCAAGGCTCTAAAGTGCAACCAAATATTTAGCTGTGCGACCAGCAGTTTATTTTGGGTGCAAAATAAACTGCTGGTCGCTTAGTGTGTCATTGATAAGTGTGTGCTGATACTGATAGGATCGAAAGAATGGGAGCGCAACACTCGGATCAAGTTTCTCCATTCAAATCTTTCCTTTAACATTCAATTTATTTCACAATACTGATGATAGACCAGCGCATAGAGAGATATTACTGCCTACGGCTGCAAATATTGAGGCGCCTGATTTTACCCAATAAAAATGCATTAAATCCCTGATTTGGCACATCATATGTTAAGCTACACATGATGAAATATGTTGAGATAAATTACAGACAGTAGCCTACAAGAAGCAAAATAGAACTTGATTGATTGATTGAACATGAAATGTATTTCAATATGATTCAAATATGCGTACAGCCTACTAATATTCATATTTTAATACAGTCATCTCTTTATTCATTTGAAGCATCCTTTTATATGTCACTTTTTTGTATCAATTGTAAATATATTGGCAACTGTGTGTTTGTAGTCAACTTTGTTCTGAAGTTATCAGCGGTCACAGAGATATGGATAAACCATGTGATGTTTAGCGGAGATCTTCTGTGAATAAAGTGCCTCGGTATGGCAGAGAAGTATCTAAGGATGCACTTTGTTAATCTACAGAGAAGGATCTAAGGATGCACTTTGCTAATCTACAAGTGGTCTGATGCAGGCATTAATTACAAACATTTTATAATAATACGTTATAATAATACATGTTATTTGGCAGACTACTTTCAGGGTACTCATGGACATCTTACATTAATCGAATCCCCGAGCTGACAAGGTACAAATCTGTCGTTCTGCCCCTGAAAAAGGCAGTTAACTCACTGTTCATAGGCCATCATTGAATATAACAATTTGTTCTTAACTGACTTGCCTAGTTAAATAAAAGTAAAATAAAATAAAAGTAGGCCTACATAAATGCAAGTGAAGTACATAAAATCAGAAAAATCAATTGCATCAATCAAAGTAACATTTTAGTCAAAGGACCAGACTAAACAGGACAGATAAAAAGAGGATGGAGGGGTAGGGTAGAGGATATGAACCCGGTTTAGATAAATGGTTTAGGGGGTAGAGGAAATTCAGTTTAGATTTAGGGGGTAGGGTAGAGGATATGAACCTGGTTTAGATAAATGGTTTAGGGGGTAGAGGAAATTCAGTTTAGATTTAGGGGTAGGGTAGAGGATATGAACCTGGTTTAGATAAATGGTTTAGGGGGTAGAGGAAATTCAATTCAGATTTAGGGGGTAGGGTAGAGGATATGAACCTTGTTTAGATAAATGGTTTAGGGGGTAGAGGAAATTCAGTTTAGATTTAGGGGGTAGGGTAGAGGATATGATCCCAGTTTAGGGCAATGGTTTAGGGGTTAGAGTTGGGTAGAGGATATGACCCCGGTGTAGGGTAATGGTTTAGGTTTAGGGGGTAGGGTTGGGTAGAGGATATGAACCTGGTTTAGGGTAATGGTTTAGGTTTAGGGGGTAGGGTTGGGTAGAGGATATGACCCCGGTTTAGGTTTCGGGAGTAGGGTTGGGTAGAGGATATGACCCCGGTTTAGGGTAATGGTTTAGGTCTAGGGGGTAGGGTTTGGTTGGGAAGAGGATATGAACCTGGTTTAGGGAAACAGTTTAGGTTCAGGGGGTTACGTTGGGTAGAGTGTATGAACCCGGTTTAGGGCAATGGTTTAGGTTTAGGGGGTAGGGTTGGGTAGAGGATATGAACCCGGTTTAGGGTAACAGTTTAGGTTTAGGGGGTAGGGTTGGGTAGAGGATATGAACCCGGTTTAGGGTAACAGTTTAGGTTTAGGGGGTAGGGTTGGGTAGAGGATTTGAACCCGGTTTAGGGTAACAGTTTAGGTTTAGGGGGTAGGGTTGGGTAGAGGATATGAACCCGGTTTAGGGTAACGGTTTAGGTTTAGGGGTAGGGTTGGGTAGGGGATATGAGGGTTGGGTAGAGGATATGAACCCGGTTTAGGGTAATGGTTTAGGTTTAGGCGGTAGGGTTGGGCTGGGTAGAGGATATAAACCTGGTTTAGGGTAAAGGTTTAGGGGCTAGGGTTGGGTAGAGTGTATGAACCCGGTTTAGGGTAACGGTTTAGGTTTAGGGAGTAGGGTTAGGTGGAGGATATCAACCTGGTTTAGGGTAACAGTTTCGGTTTAATCCAAGCCATGAGGTGGAAGGAATTGTCCATAGAGCTCCGAGACAGGATTGTGTCGAGGCACAGATCTGGGGAAGGGTAGCAAAAAATGTCTGCATCATTGAAGGTCCCGAAGAACACAGTGGCATCCATCATTCTTAAATGGAAGACGTTTGGAACCATCAGGACTCTTTCTAGATCTGGCCACCTGGCCAAACTGAGAAATCGGGGGAGAAAGGCCTTTGTCAGGGAGGTGACCAAGAACCCGATGGTCACTCTGACAGAGCTCTAGAGTTCCTCTGTGGAGAGGGGAGAACCTTCCAGAAGGACAACCATCTCTGCAGCACCCTACCAAGAAGCCACTCCACAGTAAATGGTACATAACTGCACACTTGGAGTTTGCCAGAAGGCACCTAATGCCTCTCAGACAATGAGAAACAACTCTGGTATAATGAAACAAAGATTGGTTTGGCCTGAAACAAACTGTTTGGCCTGAATGCGAAGCGTCACATTTGGAGGAAACCTGGCACCATCCCTACGGTGAAGCATGGTGGTGGCAGCATCATGCTTTGGGGATGTTTTTCAGTGGCAGGGACTGGGAGACTAGTCAGGATTGAGGCAAAGATGAACGGAGCAAAGTATAGAGAGATCCTTTATGAACACCTGTTCCAGAGCGCTCAGGACCCCAGACTGGGGTGAAGGTTCACCTTCCAACAGGACAATGACCCTAAGCACACAGCCAAGACAATGCAGGAGTGACTTTGGGAGAAGTCGCTGAATGTCCTTGAGTGACCTAGCCAGAGCCTGGACTTGAACCCGATTGAACATCTCTGAAGTGATCTGAAAATAGCTGTGCAGCAACGCACCCCATCCAACCTGACAGTGTTATGTACTTGAGTGAAGACCCAAAAGCGGTTTAACAGAAACAGAGTTCTTTTAATGAAAAAACAGGAATGGCATAGATCCTCTTCCGACGTTGTCAATGGCACAATAGAATACCCGCAGAGAGGGTGACAAATGAAACATAAAGTCCCTCTGATGAATAGCTGGGTAGCGGCGACAGGCTGCAGGTCGCTCTGGGTCGGTGCGGGTCACAGAGGAACGGTGGTAGCTGATCACACGTAGCATATGATGAACTGGACACGGTGCAAACAAAAGATAGTTAGTAGAGTACAGGATGCACCTGCCAGGCAGACTCCGACAGGATAGGACTAGGAGGAAGCAAACGAGACGATAGCTTGCTTCTGGCATGAGAAACACAAACGAGAATCTGACACCGAAAGTAGCAGGAACAGAGAGAGAAATAGAGACCTAATCAGAGGGAAAAAGGGAACAGGTGGGGAAAGGGTGAACGAGCTAGTTAGGGGAGATGATGAACAGCTGGAGAAGGAGAGAAAGAGAAGGTAACCTAATAAGACCAGCAGAGAGAGACAGAGTGAAGAGAAAGGACAGGAACAGACATAATAAGACATGACAGTACCCCCCCCCCACTCACCGAGCGCCTCCTGGCGCACTCGAGGATGAAACCTGGCGGCAACGGAGGAAATCATCGATCAGCGAACGGTCCAGCACGTCCCGAGAGGGAACCCAACTCCTCTCCTCAGGACCGTACCCCTCCCAATCCACTAGGTACTGATGACCACGGCCCCGAGGACGCATGTCCAAAATCTTACGAACCCTGTAGATAGGTGCGCCCTCGACAAGGATGGGGGGAGGGACGAGCGGGGCGCGAAGAACGGGCTTAACACAGGAGACATGGAAGACCGGGTGAACGCGACGAAGATATCGCGGGAGAAGAAGTCGCACTGCGACAGGATTAATGACTTGAGAAATACGGAACGGACCAATGAACCGCGGGGTCAACTTGCGAGAAGCTGTCTTAAGGGGAAGGTTCTGAGTGGAGAGCCATACTCTCTGACCGCAACAATATCTAGGACTCTTGGTTCTACGCTTATTAGCGGCCCTCACAGTCTGCGCCCTATAACGGCAAAGTGCCGACCTGACCCCTTCCAGGTGCGCTACGCAACGCTGGACAAAAGCCTGAGCGGAGGGGACGCAGGACTCGGCGAGCTGAGATGAGAACAGCGGAGGTTGGTACCCGAGGCTACTCTGAAAAGGAGATAGACCGGTAGCAGACGAAGGAAGCGAGTTGTGGGCGTACTCTGCCCAGGGGAGCTGTTCTGACCAAGACGCAGGGTTACGAAAAGAAAGACTGCGTAAGATGCGACCAACAGTCTGATTGGCCCGTTCGGCTTGACCGTTAGACTGGGGATGGAAGCCGGACGAGAGACTGACGGAAGCCCCAATCAAACGGCAAAACTCCCTCCAAAATTGAGACGTGAACTGCGGGCCTCTGTCCGAAACGACGTCTGACGGAAGGCCATGAATTCGGAAAACATTCTCGATAATGATCTGAGCCGTCTCCTTAGCAGAAGGGAGCTTAGCGAGAGAATGAAATGAGCCGCCTTAGAGAATCTATCGACAACCGTAAGAATAACTGTCTTCCCCGCCGATGAAGGCAGTCCGGTGATAAAATCTAAAGCGATGTGAGACCACGGTCGAGAGGGAATGGGAAGCGGTCTGAGACGGCCGGCAGGAGGAGAGTTCCCAGATTTAGTCTGCGCGCAGACCGAACAAGCAGCGACAAATCGACGCGCGTCACGTTCCCGAGTGGGCCACCAGAAACGCTGGCGAATGGAAGCGAGCGTACCCGAACGCCGGGGTGGCCGGCTAACTTGGCAGAGTGGGCCCACTGAAGAACGGCCAGACGAGTAGGAACGGGAACGAACAGAAGGTTCCTAGGACAAGCTCGCGGCGATGGAGTGTGAGTGAGTGCTTGCTTTACCTGCCTCTCAATTCCCCAGACAGTCAACCCGACACGCCCCTCAGGGAGAATCCCTCGGGGTCGGTGGAGACCTCAGAAGAACTGAAGAGACGAGATAAAGCATCAGGCTTGGTGTTTTTTGAGCCCGGACGATAAGAAATAACGAACTCGAAACGAGCGAAAACAGAGCCCAACGAGCCTGACGCGCATTAAGTCGTTTGGCTGAACGGATGTACTCAAGGTTCCTATGGTCAGTCCAAACGACAAAAGGAACGGTCGCCCTCCAACCACTGTCGCCATTCGCCTAGGGCTAAGCGGATGGCGAGCAGTTCGCGATTACCAACATCATAATTACGTTCTGACGGCGATAAGCGATGAGAAAAAACGCGCAAGGATGGACCTTGCCGTCAGAGAGGGAGCGCTGAGAAAGAATGGCTCCCACGCCCACCTCTGACGCGTCAACCTCAACAACAAACTGTCTAGAGATGTCAGGTGTAACAAGAATAGGTGCGGATGTAAAACGATTCTTGAGAAGATCAAAAGCTCCCTGGGCGGAAACGGACCACTTAAAGCACGTCTTAACAGAAGTAAGGGCTGTGAGGGGAGCTGCCACCTGACCGAAATTACGGATGAAACGACGATAGAAATTCGCAAAGCCAAGAAAGCGCTGCAGCTCGACGCGTGACTTAGGAACGGGCCAATCAATGACAGCCTGGACCTTAGCGGGATCCATCTTAATGCCCTCAGCGGAAATAACGGAACCGAGAAAAGGGACAGAGGAGGCATGAAAAGTGCACTTCTCAGCCTTCACATAAAGACAGTTCTCCAAAAGGCGCTGGAGGACGCGTCGCACGTGCTGAACATGAATCGGGAGAGACGGTGAAAAAATCAGGATATCGTCCATGTAAACGAAAACAAAAATGTTCAGCATGTCTCTCAGGACGTCGTTAACTAGTGCCTGAAAGACAGCTGGAGCGTTAACGAGGCCGAAAGGAAGAACCCGGTATTCAAAGTGCCCTAACGGAGTGTTAACGCCGTCTTCCACTCGTCCCCTCCCTGATGCGCACGAGATGGTAGGCGTTACGAAGGTCCAATTTGGTGAAAACCTGGCTCCCTGCAGGATCTCGAAGGCTGAAGACATAAGAGGAAGCGGATAACGATTCTTAACTGTTATGTCATTCAGCCCTCGATAATCCACGCATGGGCGCAGGGACCCGTCCTTCTTCTGAACAAAGAAAAACCCCGCTCCGGCGGGAGAGGAGGAGGAGACTATGGTACCGGCGTCGAGCGATACAGACAAATAATCCTCGAGAGCCTTACGTTTGGGAGCCGACAGAGAGTATAATCTACCCCGGGGGGGAGTAGTTCCCGGAAGGAGATCAATACTACAGTCATACGACCGGTGTGGAGGGAGAGAAGTGGCCTTGGAACGACTGAACACCGTGCGCAGATCGTGATACTCCTCCGGCACCCCTGTCAAATCACCAGGCTCCTCCTGTGAAGAAGAGACAGAGGAAACAGGAGGGATAGCAGACATTAAACAGGTCACATGACAAGAAACATTCCAGGATAGGATAGTATTACTAGACCAATTAATAGAAGGGTTATGGCGAACTAGCCAGGGATGACCCAAAACAACAGGTGTAAAAGGTGAACGAAAATTAAAAAAGAAATGGTTTCGCTATGATTACCAGAGACAGTGAGGGTTAAAGGCAGCGTCTCACGCTGAATCTTGGGGAGAGAACTACCATCTAAAGCGAACAAGGCCGTGGGATCCCTTAACTGTCTGAGAGGAATGTCATGTTCCCGAGCCCTGGTCTCGTCCATAAAACAGCCCTCCGCCCCAGAGTCTATCAAGGCACTGCAGGAAGCAGATGAACCGGTCCAGCAGAGATGGACCGGAAAGGTAGTGCAGGATCTTGAAGGAGAGACCTGAGTAGTTGCGCTCACCAGTAGCCCTCCTCTTACTGATGAGCTCTGGCTTTTACTGGGCATGAGGTGACAAAATGACCAGCGGAGCCGCAGTAGAGACAGAGGCGGTTGGTGATTCTCCGTTCCTTCTCTTTGGCCGAGATGCGGATACCCCCCAGCTGCATAGGCTCAGCATCCGAGCCGGCGGAGGAGGGTGGCAGTGATGCGGCAGGTGGCAGTGATGCGGAGAGGGGGGCAACGGAGAACGCGAACTCCTTTCCACGAGCTCGGCGACGAAGATCAAACCGTCGCTCTATGCGAATAGCGAGAGCTATTAAGGAGTCCAGACTGGAAGGAACCTCCCGGGAGAGAA
The DNA here is from genome assembly GCF_036934945.1 of Oncorhynchus masou masou. Taxonomy (NCBI): domain Eukaryota; kingdom Metazoa; phylum Chordata; class Actinopteri; order Salmoniformes; family Salmonidae; genus Oncorhynchus; species Oncorhynchus masou. Next base: position 74,733,220 of record NC_088216.1, on the reverse strand, counting down.
TCTCATCCTTAACCTCGGCGAGGAGACCCTCCAGAAAACGAGCGAGCAAAGCCGGCTCGTTCCAGTCACTAGAGGCAGCGAGAGTGCGAAACTCAATAGAATAATCCGTTATGGATCGATTCCCTGACATAGGGAAGACAGGGCCCTGGAAGCCTCTTCCCCAAAAAACAGAACGGTCAAAAACCCGTATCATCTCCTCCTTAAAGTCCTGATACTGGTTAATACACTCAGCCCTCGCCTCCCAGATTGCCGTGCCCCACTCACGCGCCCGTCCGGTAAGGAGAGAAATGACGTGGGCGATGCGGGCTGTGCTCCTGGAGTAAGTGTTGGGCTGGAGAGAGAACACCACATCACACTGAGTGAGGAATGAGCGGCACTCAGTGGGCTCCCCAGAGTAACACGGCGGGTTATTGATCCTGGGCTCCGGAGACTCGGAAACCCTGGAAGTGGGCGGTGGATCGAGGTGGAGTTGGTGAACCTGTCTTGTGAGAAGGGTCTCAACGGCAAAAACAATGTCTGCATCATTGAAGGTCCCGAAGAACACAGTGGCATCCATCATTCTTAAATGGAAGACGTTTGGAACCATCAGGACTCTTTTTCTAGATCTGGCCACCTGGCCAAACTGAGAAATCGGGGGAGAAAGGCCTTTGTCAGGGAGGTGACCAAGAACCCGATGGTCACTCTGACAGAGCTCTAGAGTTCCTCTGTGGAGAGGGGAGAACCTTCCAGAAGGACAACCATCTCTGCAGCACCCTACCAAGAAGCCACTCCACAGTAAATGGTACATAACTGCACACTTGGAGTTTGCCAGAAGGCACCTAAAGCCTCTCAGACAATGAGAAACAACTCTGGTATAATGAAACAAAGATTGGTTTGGCCTGAAACAAACTGTTTGGCCTGAATGCGAAGCGTCACATTTGGAGGAAACCTGGCACCATCCCTACGGTGAAGCATGGTGGTGGCAGCATCATGCTTTGGGGATGTTTTTCAGTGGCAGGGACTGGGAGACTAGTCAGGATTGAGGCAAAGATGAACGGAGCAAAGTATAGAGAGATCCTTTATGAACACCTGTTCCAGAGCGCTCAGGACCCCAGACTGGGGTGAAGGTTCACCTTCCAACAGGACAATGACCCTAAGCACACAGCCAAGACAATGCAGGAGTGACTTTGGGAGAAGTCAGCAACGCACCCCATGAATGTCCTTGAGGGACCTAGCCAGAGCCTGGACTTGAACCCGATTGAACATCTCTGAAGTGATCTGAAAATAGCTGTGCAGCAATGCACCCCATCCAACCTGACAGAGCTTGACAGGATCCCCAGAGAAGAATGGGAGAAACTCCCCAATACAGGTGTGCCAAGCTTGTAGCGTTATAGCCAAGAAGACTCAAGGCTGTAATCACTGCCAAAGGTGCCTCAACAAAGTACTGAGTAATGGGTCTGAATACTTATGTAACTGTAATATTTCAGTTGTTTATTTTTAATAAATTATCAAAAATGTATTTGCTTTGTCATTATGGGATATTGTGTTTAGATTGATGAGGAGAATTAGGCTGTAACCTTACAAAATGTGGAAAAAGTTAAGGGGTCTGAATACTTTCCCGAAGGCACTGTATATGATGAAGAGGAGTGGACCCAACACTGATCCCTGGGGGACACCCTATGAGACAGTGCAAAGTTAATAACGATGGTTTTGGGAAACAGCTCTCAGATTTAACAATGCTCCTACAAAGGTTCTAACGATGAACTTAGCCTGACGATCCTTTTTTGAAACGGGCCCTAACCCATGTTACTGGCACAACATTCTAGTGCAGGGTTTCCCAAACTCGGTCCTTGGGCCCACCCTGGGTGCACATTTTGGTTTTTGCCCTGGCACTACACAGCTAATTCAAATAATCAAAGCCTGATGATGACTTAGTTACTTTACATTCATAAAAAATTAATAAAACTATGTTCTAAAAACGCCATTAACCATTTGTTCACAGTCTTGTTACCTTATTGGCTAGCTAGCTAACAATCTAGTAACTTTACCATTATATCCAAACATTTTGGGGGCTTCTTCGGGAGATCAATGATCATTGCAAAAAAATAATGATAGATCTCTTCCACATCTTCATCACAAACCTGACGTTTTTAAGAGACAGTGTTCAATTTTCTATTTAATGCATCTTAATAGGAAAATAGTGCTTTTACACAATGAAGAAACCTTATATTCCACAAATGACTTTACAATTTCAATGACAGTATCAACATTTTAGCTTTCCTAATAAACATGTCTTTACAGTGTTACATATTAGTTTCTAGGCCACAACATGTGCTTCAAAAGTTGTTAGAAGTGCCACCCCCCCGCCTTGCAGAGGCTGCAGGGGTGTGTGGTACGCCAGTGGGATGACACTTTGTGTTGTTGTGGCTAGCTAGTGAGAGCTCTAGGTCAGCAGCATCCACTGAGCCAGCAAGCCATTTATCCTCTCCTTCTGTGAGCTTTCTATTACTCCACACACAGCAGGAAATGCAGCATGCCCACCCCAGGTTTCTGCTATACAGTGTGGTGTGTGTGTGAGTGTGTCGTGGGGTACTGGCAGGAGTCAGCTGCCTCTGGGCAGCAGCAGGATGCCAGTCAGTTTGTGCCTAGATGGCACTCCTACACCAACTGTCCCAATGGACCCCATGTGTCTGCACTGCAGATTTCCCAATCTGAGCATAGTGCACCGTCATTCTGATGGGGCACTTATGCAAATGTGTACCCATTCACTTTGGCACAAAACGTTTCGATTCCGGCGATCAAGGCTAAATGAGTTCCGCTGCACCATCTCTGCACTTATTTAAAAAAATCATATTACCGTACTGTCATAGAAAATTCAGACAGTTTATCTTTTTATTTTGTTTATGCATCCCCTTACAAAACAACCCTGATCAATAGAAGTTTTTGTCCACCTAAAAGTAATCTTACTAAAACAAAGTCAAGTGAAAAACACTGTCCTCTCTAATTTCCTTTGATATGCTAAGGTTGTGTTGCTGTGATGAATGATGTCATGACATTGATCCCTTAGCTAAATTCCCCAGTCAACCGTTTCTGATGCTTGACCCGATATGCTCTAGGGTGCATCAGCAATCCCACAATAACTTCTGTGTATCGACCCCTGATCTGCCTTGATCCCTGAGATACATACAGTAAAAACATGTCCCTATAACTCAAGCCGGCCAGTGAGGAGATGAAATGTGCTGTGAGGCTTCTGACACCCACCATTTTCATCTTGATGTATGTCTCTCACTAAATCTTCTAGGGTTGAAAGGTAATGGGAAAAGACATCTTGGAGGTGACCATGTATCAACAGCAGCAGCAGCTCTGGTCTGAGAGAGAGGCACCAAGCCCTTCCGCAACTAGTGGAGCATGTTAGCTCATATTAGACCCAATATGGAAAGCTCCTCTTAGGCACACATCATTAGCTTTCACAAGGACATGGATTATGCAATATATTAGCATAGAAACACATTAATTGTTGGGAGTAGGCCATTTAAATCACAGTTAAAACACCATTTATGTGACCCTTGCCTACCTGTGGAGATATCCTCTGTTAAAAAAGTGGAGATAATCTGAGCTGTGAACTAGCCAGGCTGACAGTGTTGGAAGGAAACAATGTTGGCATTGTTTCATTGCTCACAGCAGGGTCATGAGAGGAGGCTTGGATTTCATAACCAGCATTTGTATCGTAGCGGGAAATATTTTTTAACCATAATATCATTAAGGCCCTGGTAGTCGATACATGGATGCAGGGACTTGTCCTTCTTCTCCACAAAGAAGAACCCTGCACTGGCGGGGGAGGCAGATGGGCGCATAATCCCTGCAGCGAGGGAGTCCTCAATGTACCCTTCCATCGCTTTGGTCTCCGGACCCGACAGGGAATAAAGTGCCCAGGAGAATGTTGATTGCACAGTCGTAGGGTCAATGTGGAGGAAGAGATATGGCACTGGCAGAGTTGAAAACCTTCCGTATGTCCTGGTACTCCACGGGAACGGTGGAGAGATCCGAGGCTTTATCCAAGCCCGCCGGGTGACGTCCTGGGGCAGGTTGCACTGACTTTAGACAATGTTCATGGCAAAATGGACTCCAACCCATGATGGAACCCGTAGCCCAGCGGGTTAGGGGGTTGTGCCTCTGGAGCCATGAAAACCCCAAAACCATGGGTACATGAGGAGACACCAGGAGCAGAAACTGCATAGCCTCACTGTGGTTGCCTGACACTCTCGCAGGTTGATAGGAACCATATTTTGGGTGACTCTGCCAATAGAGCACCCATCCAGTACTCTGACGTCCATAAGGATGGAAAGGGGTTGAGTGGAGATACCCAGCTCCGACAGGGTAGTGTCCACAACCTAACGAGTGGAGGACAGAGGAGCCTCTTAAAGCCTGATGAAATATGTACTTTTATCGCTTTTTGTATTAATATTCTCCCTATGAGCCACTTTGATTTGGTATGTGTGTATGTGTGTGTGTGTGTGTGTGTGTGTGTGTGTGTGTGTGTGTGTGTGTAGTCAATAGGGGTTCATTAATTCGTCTCACTGAACCAGTCAAACAGAGAGCCAGCTGAGTATGTTATCATTGGGGCTGTTTAAAGCCAACAGTGCTACATGAGTGGCTCTGGCCTACTATCCCTACTGTTCCCCTTTGAGTACAGGTGTTTCAGGCAGGTAGGAATGTGTATTAATGAGGCGGATCTTTAGATGTAGTATTCACTGTATTTCTCCCTCCTTAGTGAGGAAGAGATGAGGCCACTTTGCCCGCAGCTAGGCCTGCAGGTAGCCTGGCGGGTAGGAGTGTTGGGCCAATAACCGAAAGTTTGGTGGATCGAATCCCAGAGCTGACAAGATAAAAAATCAGTCGTTGTGCCCCTGAGCAAGGCAGTTAACCCATTGTTCCCCGGGCGCCGGTGACGTAGATGTTGACATGGAGGCAACCCCCCTCATCTCTCTGGTTCAGGAGGGGTTGGGTTAAATGTGGAAGACACATTTCAGTTGAATGCATTCAGTTGTACAACTGACTAGGTATCCCCCTTTCCTCTGTCGGCAGCCATCAGCAGGAGCTCAGAGGAGTTGCAGGAAGTATTTACTGATGGGAGAGAGGGGAGGGCCACAGAGGTCTAAGAGTTGGAATGTGCTCGGGCTGGGGAACAGCGGAAGCACACCAGCTCAGAACACACATGACGGCACCTTGTATCTCAGAACAATGCCTCAGGCAGTGTTTGAATACATTCCATCAGTGTTGAAATGGGTCCGTTAGAATGCACTGTGTAGTATGTGTGTGATGATCAGATAAATGTTAGTTACTGTGAGTTACAGTTAATAAGTTACGGTGAGTTACATTTGATAGAGAAAGTTACTGAGTTACAGTTGATAGAGTTACTGTGAGTTGCAGTTGATAGAGAAAGTTACTGTGAGTTACAGTTGATAGAGAGTTACTTTTAGTTACAGTTGAGAGCCCTGAGGCTATACAGCTTCTTCAAGAAATCAATATGAATGTGGTCATGCTTCTAAATTAAGTCATGGTACTGTGTGTGTGAGTGTGTGTGTGTGTGTGTGTGTGTGTGTGTGTGTGTGTGTGTGTGTGTGTGTGTGTGTGTGTGTGTGTGTGTGTGTGTGTGTGTGTGTGTGGAGATGGATATGAGCTGGCATCAGGTGAGGTGACAGGTTGGTAGGACTGTTTTGGCATAGATGAAGTATCACTGCCTACATCGATAATGAGGGGGGGAATCAGGGGACTCTCTCAATAAATCACAAGGTAGACATGCCAGAACGTTACAACTCAAAACCAAAGTTTTAGTTAAGTTAGTATGTAGATGCCAAAAGAGTCCATCCTTGAAACCAGACCCCCCCCACTGGGCAAAAACTGTTTGAAACAACATTGTTTCCATGTCATTTCAATGTGGAAAACGAATTGGATTTGCAAAATCATCAACGTAAGGGAATTTAATATTTTTTCACCCTTTTTACCTAAATCCAATGACATGGTAACATTTTTTGTTGAGTTCATCCAAATGTCAATCTAAACTAGATGTTGAAATGATGTCTGTGCCCAGTGGGTAGTCACTGTGTAGCCTAGGGTCAGGTTTTTGAGACTAACAGGTTGGCAGGCCAGGCAGAGCTAGGGCTGTGTGTGAGAGAGTAAATGCTTTGACTCTGAGAGGAGCTGAGACTTGGCATGGGAGGTCTCTCTCTGTCCTGAACCATCACATCACACACACAGCAAGCATCAAGCTCAAATGTACTACATTAGATGGGGAATGGGGTGTCATCCTTTCAGATGTACCTCCAGTCTCTTTCTCTTTCTATGCAGTGATGCTTTATCTTTTGATCTGCCTCTGTGATACAATTACTGTGTGTTCTGGCTCCCCGTCTCTCTTCCCCGCCTCTTCTCTCAGCATGCCGATATAGGTTTTAAATAAATAATTATTTCACTTGATTGCAATGACCTGACATTGAAATAGCAGAGCAGGCAAGCTAGCTTTAACCTTCCCAGTTCTTGCGTGTGCTAATGGGAGAATTAAGGAGGCAGGGGTTCACGTGAGAGAAATGATCATTTATTCCCTCATTTCTAAACCAGTTCCTCCTCTACACCATGCAGCTACAGCATGGAAATGGACAAAGGTGATTATTCATTGACGACCACTGAGAAGAATGGATTTTCAATGGGATTTGAGGGGAGAATTGGCCAGCCACTTGTAACAGCCCTCCCACTGCAGATGACTGTGTCTTGGCAGGTTCTCACTTGGTCAGGAAAGAGATGAAACAGTGGAGCAGGTTATCAGTGCCAGTGAATGACTCCCAGCGGTTGGTCCACAGTGGGAGGGATGTACTGTGTGTGTGGCCAGGCCCAAGTCCTGTTGTCAGCCTGGCGTCTAGACAAAGCAGATTGTTGGTCCCCCTGGTAAGGGAGCTGTGTGGTCCTGACAGAGCAGAATAACACTAATGTTTGGCATTCCTTTCTGTCGTAGACTAATCCCTATTTCCCCTACCTATCTTTTAAATCAGCTTTCTCCCTCTTTCCTAATTTCTTATTTTCATCCTTCCTCTTGATCCCTCTTCCCTGCCTCTTCCCGCTGGCCTCCCATCCTTCTTTCTTCCTCCATCTCTTGTCTCCCCTCAACGGACAGCGCCATCACATACGCTGCGCCGGAGGAGAAATAGTGTTACCATGGCAACTGAGACTCTGAACTGAGCCTCTCTCTCTCTCTATCTCTCTCTCGCTCTCTCTCTCTCCTGTGTAAAGAGAGAAAGAACGGGTCCCAATACACAATTATGACAGCATGCTGAATATCTTAAATACTCTATTGGGTAATATATAAGAATGTGCTTCTCTTTTTAATGAATAATTACAAGATACTGTACATCAAACCATTCAATTGCTGGTTATTGTATAGAAATACATGGGCTCCCGAGTGGTGCAGTGGTCTAAGGCACTGCATCTCAGTGCTAGAGGTATCACTACAGACCCTGGTTCGATTCAAGGCTGTATCACAACAGGCGGTGATTGGGAGTCCCATAGGGTGGCACACAATTGGCCCAGCGTCGTCCGAGTTAGGGTTTGACCGAGGTAGGCTGTCATTGTAAATAAGAACTTGTTCTTAACTGAATTGCCTGGTTAAATAAAAAATACAAATAATAAATAAACATGTTTGTGGGGGTAGATGAACAGGTGTTCTCCTCTGCAGAGATCCTGGTTCTGCATGTGTCCCAGACAGGGCTGTTATATAGCTAATGGGTGTGACAGGAAATGAATGTGCACCAATGTGTTCTGAGGGCTCCTCTGTGACATCAGCCAGTGTTCATTTAGTAATTTATCTGAATCCATAAAAGATCTCCGGATAGGAGACCCAATTAGACCTGAGGAATGAGGCGGTTGGCGATGACAATGCAATAAGGATGTGTATGTGTGTGTGTGTATTCAATGTACTGTAACTCTTACCCAATCAGAGTAAAGCAGTGCCATATTGGATTGCATAGCTCCTTAAATCATGCAGGGCCAATACACAGCTAGGTATTGATCTGGCCAAGAGGCTAGGTGTGGTTGTCATACGTTAGTGGATGAGAATTAACATGGAGTGGTTGGGTGCTTGTTAATGCTGTATGTGGGATGGAACTAACAGTGGTAGTTTGAGCAACCAGGAAGATATTCTGGCTGAGGTGAAGATGGGAACTAAGTTGGTGCATGGCTTTCAAACTGGTGTCTTTGTTGTCAGATGCATGTGAACAACTCCAAAGCCAATGTACACACGTTCACATGGTTCCCTCAACCCAACCACAGCTGTATATGAATCTCTCATGTGATTTACCACATAGGGATGTTCAGAGGAGATGTTGGCATGTGTCTGAATTGAAGAAATGTATGAGATGTGCCACATGGGGGAAAGACGGAGACCCACGTTGTTTGATTTGTGAGATTCCCCTGTAGCACTGAGATTCTGAGAATTGACAGTGAGGTGGTGATAGATAGATGATGTTAAAGACACACACAACTGTTTGCATTGGAACAGTATCCACATAGGAAGTTACGGCTGCACCGTGTGTGTGTGTGTGTGTGTGTGTGTGTGTGTGTGTGTGTGTGTGTGTGTGTGTGTGTGTGTGTGTGTGTGTGTGTGTGTGTGTGTGTGTGTGTGTGTGTGTGTGTGTGGGGGGGGGGTTCTTTGCAGTAATTTCCGTGATTCAGCCACAGAGGGGAAATTGATTTAGCAGCGTAGCCCAGAGACTCAGCTGGATCAGACAGCCAGGGACAATTAGCCCCCGGTGCAGAGCAGTCACACACCACTCACAGTCACACACACTGCCAATTTGTCCCACAGAAGGGGAATTAATGCCTGTCAATTCCATGTGATTGTAAGTGATGACACAGAGGAGGATTGCCTGTCACGGTTGTCTCTTCATTCTACTTTAAGCACGCTGCTGCATGGACTGTATGTCACAATCTTAAACCTTCTGCCTCTGTCTGTTCCTCTAACCCTGAGAGAAGTGGTCATGTTTCGGTCTCTGTCCACTGGGGATGTTGACAGCAGCCCACTCGCTCAGCCTACAGTACCTTACCCACAGTGCATTATGGTGATGGGATTTGTGCCGTGAGGGCAGCAGGACCGCAGGGGTCAGATAGAGATTGGATTAGAGACAAGTTTTTCTGAGTTGTGTGTGATACTGAATATAACTGGCATCAGATTGGCTTATGGTGGCCCCAGCAGGGTCAGCTCGTTTGGGGATACTGCCATCGTGGATGGGTAATCTTTTACTCGATAGAGTGTCAGTGGAAAATGCGTCCCTGTGTCAGATGCCTGTCTAAATGTTTATATTCCCCAGAGTGTAGTTATGGGGGAGGACTATTTGGTATACTGGGCGTTGCCATCCACACCCTCACCTTCCTGGATTAACAGCCACAACATATCCCATCCCTCTGGCATCCCAAATAACAACTATGTTACTGTATGACTATAGATACAGTGCATTCAGAAGTATTCAGACCCCTTGACTTTTTCCACGTATTGTTACGTAGCAGCCTTATTCTAAAATTGATTAAATACTTTTTCCCCCTCATCAATCTACAAACGATACCCCATAACGACAAAACAAAAACAGGTTTTTAGACATTATTGAAAATGTATTTAAAGTAAAAACATGAAATATCACATTTACATAAGTATTCAGTCCTTTTACTCAATACTTTGTTGAGCACCTCTCCAGAAATGTTCGGTCTGGTTCAAGTCCGGGCTCTGGCTGGGCCACTCAGGGACATTCAGAGACTTGTCCCAAAGCCACTCCTGCATTGTCTTGGCTGTGTGCTTAGGGTCATTGTCATGTTGGAAGGTGAACCTTTGCCCCAGTCTGAGGTCCTGAGCGCTCTGGAGTAGGTTTTCATCAAGGATCTCGCTGTACTTTTCTCTGTTCATCGTTCCGTCAATCCTGACTAGTCTCCCAGTGTCTGCCGCTGAAAAACAGCCCTTCTCCCCCGATTGCTCAATTTGGCTGGGCGGCCATCTCTAGAAAGAGTCTTGGTGGTTGCAAACTTCTTCCATTTAAGAATGATGGAGGCCACTATGTTCTTGGGGATTTTCAATGCTGCAGAAATGTTTTGGTACCCTTCCCCAGATCTGTGCCTCGGCACAATCCTGTCTCTGAGCTCTAAGGACAATTCCTTCGACCTCATGGCTTGTTGTTTTCTCTGACATGCACTGTCAACTGTGGGGCCTTATACAGATAGGTGTATGCCTTCCAAAATCATGTCCAGTCAATTGCATTTACCACAGGTGGACTCCAATGCAGTTGTAGAAGGTCTCAAGGATGATCAATGGAAACAGGAGTCACCTGAGTTCAATTTCAAGTCTCATAGCAAAGGGTCTGAATACCTATGTAAATAAAATATTTCTGTTTTTTATTTTTTATATATTTGCAAAAATGTCTAAAAACCTGTTTTCGCTTTTTCATCATAGGGTGTAGATTGACGAGGAAAAAATACAATTTAGTACATTTTGAATAAGGCTGTAACATAGCAAAATGTAGAAAAAGTCAGGGGGTCTGAATACTTTCCAAATGCATCGTATCTTATCAATTCTATATGTAATTCTATGTGACTTACTTTTACTTCATATTTTTATTATTTTATGATTATGATTTACTCATTATGATTGGGTAATTACCACTATTACTCTATGGTGAGGATTTCTCACTGTTCAATTCTATATGCTCAGAATCATAATGCTGTTGAAATTACCAGTGACTATCAGAGCTAATAATATTCAGTCCATGATCTTGCCTGCAGCTAAATTAATTACAGGACCATCTCTGTGATTATCGTCTCAACTGCTGAAGTGCTGCTTGCTTAAATAAAATATGGATTGTCTGATTTGAGAGATTCCTGAAATAAAGTGAGTGTCCTTGACGACAAGGCGGTTTTCAGCGGCCAGTCATCACAGGAAGCAGAACTAACAGTGATGCTGTGCTCCTGGCAGTAGTTTCTTATTGAATGAGGTTGGGGTTCTTTCACTGCTACCACATGCAGTACTGGTTATCTGTCACACACTCTGTGATTGCTGTATATGGCTCTGGAGGCAAGGGAATAACTGCTACCACAAGAGATGAATCACATTAACATATGCCATTTTGAAATGCAATCTTGCTATGTCATGCCTTGCCATCACTACTGCCTGAGGAGTACCTAGGTGGTATTGGCACCATCTTGGCACCACCTACTGTTTAGCAAACTCTCTTTTTGTATCATGCAGGCCACTTTACTTTCATATTGATAAGACTAAGAATTAGACTAAAACGTTTTTTTTTGTGTTATTTCCTTCCAGGTTAAAGAGAGGTTGCTATGCCAACAGAGCTTGGCTCTGAGTCACAGGTGAAGAAGGCAGCCGAAGAGTCCTCCTGGCAGAAGGGGGCAGCAACAGGCATGCAGGACTCGGCTTTAGACGCAAAGATGGCCAAACAGGTAGGAGAGCAGAGGAAGTTCAATCTATACCACAATTAGGGCCTTGTGTTTTTCCTGGTTAGACCACACACAATCTCGTCCTACATCAACCATTGACAGATATTTGCACATGTTTAGTGGCCATAATTATAATAGACATCCATTTATTGTCAATTTCACCTGTGACTATGAATTTCACCTGTGACTATGACTGTCCCTATGCAAAGGACCAGGACTCCAAACTGATCGACGACCACAGGGAAATAGACGACGTGTCAGAAAAGACCACCCCAAGCAAGACCCCCAAGTCCCCCCAGAAGACTTCCAAACGGCCAAAGACTGTTCCCTTCAAGGTCACCCTACTGGACACCTCTGACTATGAGGCAGGGATTGAGGTAAGCATTGATAAAAGGAAGAATTTCATCCCTGAACAGAACCATGTTGGAGGTTACATCCAGAATGGGTTTGAATGAACCAGTCAAAAAATATAACAGTGAGAAATGTTCCTCTAATTGTATTATTTTTGTCCTTTTGGCTCCACCAGCAGATGCAACTAGTTCCTTTACTTTGGAACATTGTGTCTTTTTTGTGTTTACTGTATGTTATGAAGCTGCTGAGTGCAGATAAGGCCGTTATAAAGCAGATGAAAGAGAGGGCGTCATGCGTGGTGTAATGGTGTGTGTGGTGTAGCAGCTCCACTGTGAAGCTCCCCACACGGAAAGGCCAATGCAAGGTTACACATTCTCTGCCACAGACACAGATTCCAGTCATTAGAATAAGTGACACATAGAATATAGTGGAGGAAAAGCAGGCTCACCCGCTTAAAATGCCTGGTATTACAGCACCATCACCAAACAGGACACATCTTTACGATGGCAGGGAATGCTTCATGGTGGTAGGCAATGCTTTGTGATGGAAGGGAATGCTTCATGGTGGTAGGCAATGCTTTGTGATGGAAGGGAATGCTCACTGTATTCAGTTAGAAAATGGGTCAAGAGAAGCACCCTTTGTTGAAGGAGTGATGTGTGAACTCTTAGAGATGGAGAAACCTGTATTTATTGGCAAGAGCACTATACTGTTGCTGTCTTGTGTCTTCTAATGGTAGCTAGTAATGCATATACTGTATGGCTTCATCACCATGCTTCAGGGACTGTTTTGTGATGCATAACAAGGAGTGTCTGTCTGTCTGTCTGTCTGTCTGTCTGTCTGTCTGTCTGTCTGTCTGTCTGTCTGTCTGTCTGTCTGTCTGTCTGTCTGTCTGTCTGTCTGTCTGTCTGACTCCCTCCCTCCCTCCCTCCCCCTCCCTCCCTCCCTCCCTCCCTCCCTCCCTCCCTCCCTCCCTCCCTCCCTCCCTGTGTGTTTGGGATGGTGGATGTAAGTCTCCTCTCCCTGGCCAATCTGTGCTAACCTGGCAGGCTGTGCCACGCTCCTCTTCCATTGCCCCTCCTAAACATAGCTAGATATGGGCGATTCCAGCATTATGGATGTTCCATTTGCATGCAAAATCACAAATTGAATGTCTCACAGAATGGACAAACAAAATATAAATTAAACCTTTTGTGTGTGTGTGTCTATAGTACTCCTTGTTGGGAGTGTATACCCAACTTTACTATTTTGTGATTTGTTTGATGTTTACCTTTTTGCACAAAATGTAGACACTATAACTATTATTGACCAGAACAAATGAGAATGGCAGTTACTGACTTCAATTCCGGCTTCAACTTTGACTTTATTGCCCTAGGCTCATTGCCTAATTCAGACCCAGGTGTTGGGCTATCTAAGAGGAAACGCCAGAGAAAAAGAGGCAGGAGAGGGGGAGCCCTGCCAAGATTAAGGCGAAGGGAAAACCGGCCACCTCTTCTCTCAGTTCTATTGGCCAATGTCTTTTCATAATTAAAATGGATTAACGCCAATCATGGATTTGCTATCAATGGGACTCTCGTAACTGCAATATTCTCTGCTTTTCTGAAACATAACTTTCGGACAAGAAACCCCCCATGGCTATCCAACTCAAAGGATTCAAGGAAATGGTGTGCTGACTAGCACAGTGGAAGTCTCGACCAATTGTTCACCCGTCTTGGAATACCTGATGGTCAAATACCAACTCTTCTACCTCCCGAGAGAGTTTCTGTTATCGTGACTGCTGTATATATTCCATCTCAAGACAAGAAAATTAACAAGATGGCACTTAACGAACTGTACGAGGCTATAAACAAGCATGAACCCAACAAGCATGAACCCCGGAGGCTGCTTTCCTTTTAATTCCCCATCATTCAGTCACATAATGCCCAACACATCAACACATCTCCTTCTCCACTAGGGGCGATAAAGTCCTAGACCACTGTTACGCTATCCACAAGCAAGCAAACAAGGCCCTCTCTCATCCCCCCCTTCTTGCAAATTAGATCATGTGTAACGGTGTTCTTCGTTTGTCGAAAGAGAGTCGGACCGAAATGCAGCGTGTTGGTTACTCATGTTTTTAATAGAACAAATGACGATACATGAAATAACAAAAACAACAAACGGAACGTGAAAAACCTATACAGCCTGTCTGGTGAACACTAACACAGAGACAGGAACAATCACCCACGAAATACAAAGTGAAACTCAGGCTACCTAAATACGGTTCCCAATCAGAGACAACGAGAATCACCTGACTCTGATTGAGAACCGCCTCAGGCAGCCAAACCTATGCAACACACACCTCTAATCAGCCACAATCCCAATAACTAAAAAACCCCACTAAGAATTACAACAAACAATAAACCCATGTCACACCCTGGCCTGACCAACTAATTAACGAAAACACAAAATACTAAGACCAAGGCGTGACATCATGACTATATACTCCTGCTTCCTGTCTACAAGCAAAAGCTCAAACAGGAAGTACCCATGACATGCTCCGTTGCTCCGATATGGTCCTCTGAATCAGAGGATATGCTACAAGACTGCTTTCCTAGCGCTGACTGGAATATGTTCAGGGACTCCGCCGATAGCATTGATGAGCTAACCACGTCCATCACTGGCTTCATTTGGAAATACATTGCCATCATTGTCCCCACAGTGAAGGATCACTGCTTCCCCAATCAAAAGCCCTGGATTAACACAGAGGTTGGCGCTAAGCCTAAGGACAGGGCTACCGCACACACAGGCTACCGCAGCCAATCCCAAGGCTAAGGCTGGGGGCACAAACAAGCACAATAAGAACCATCAAACAAGCAAAATGACAATATAGGAACAAGGTGGAATCCTATTACAGGCTCCGCTGCCCGCTGAATGTGGCAGGGACTACAGTCCATTACGGATTACAAAGGAAGACCCAGCCATGATCTGCCCCGACGTACTCAATGCATTTTATGCACACTTTGAAAAAAACAACACAGAGCCGTGCATGAGGGCCCCCTCTGACGCAGGGGACTGGGTGATCTCGCTCTCTGAGGCCAACTTGAGGTAAGGTTTTTAATCAGGTCAACACTGGTAAGGCCACGGGCTGAACGGTATTCCAGGGCGCGTTCTCAGAGAATGCGCAGAACAGCCGGCAGGCATATTCACATTCATTTTCAACCTCTCCTTGTCCAAGTCTGTAATCCATACATTTGTCAAGCTGACCACCATCATTCATGTTCCCAAGAGCTCTAAGGCTACCTTCCACAATGACTAGCACCCTGTAGCACTCACATCTGTAATCATGAAGTGCTTTGAAAGGCTGTTTATGACACACATCATCCCAGACACATCATCAATTGCACTCCACACTGCCATCACACACCTAGATAAGACAAATACCTATGTGAAGCATTGGATTCACCATAGTCCCATCCAAGTTCGTCACCAAGCTTGGGACCCTGTCTGTGTAGTGCGTGCGTCTGTCTAGCACTCTGTGTGTAGCCATTTGATATGATAACCATTTTGTGGGTTGACAGAAGTACTTTCCCAAAAACCTTCTCAATTAAAAGTTAACTGCAAAGTAGGCTTACCTGGCAGAAGAATATCATGAGTAAATATATCATTTGTATCTATTATTTGCTGTATGCAAACTTTGCCATGAAATGAGCAGCAGCAGTACAGAGCCATTGCTAGACCGGCACATTGGACAGCACATTCCTCACTCGCTAGATGGCAATTAAAGGAGAATTACACTCAAATGTAAAAATGTGTTATTTTAATTCAGACCTTTATTTCAGGTTTAAGGATTGACATGGACTCAGAACATCCAATGTCTTTGTTTCTCTATGAACAATTGTAATTGTAAATCAAAATAATGAAATATTAAACTGAGAACATATTTGTGGAAAATATAAAACACAATTTGGAGAGAAAAAATCGTAGATTGATAAGGTTGTTTATGAACCATTATTTTACCAGGTATATTGACAGAAAATATAGAGCACTACTTTGAGAGTTGCAGGGGACAGGAGAAGAGAAGAATGTGCCTATTTGAAAGCTAGAAAAGTAGATCTCATGCTAAAAAGGTTAAAGACTAGTGACCCAAGACAAAGACGGTTCTCTCTGCTTCCGCATAACAAGTGGTACCAGAGCATCAAGTCTGACACCAACAGGCTCCTGAACAGCTTCTATCCTCAAGCTACAAGACTGCTAAATTGCTAACAAAATGGCTACACGGGCTATCTGCTTTGACCGTTCGATTGTATATTTATTTATGCACACTCACCACATACTGAAACTCTAACACACACACATTATGTTCTTCTATCCTCATGGGGATCTAAACTGTATTTCCATTCAAAATACTATTTTTCCTTCACCTAACCCGTAACCCAAACCTCAAACCTAACTCCTAAACCTAACCTCTAACCCCTTAGCCTAACCCTAATTGTAACCCTAACCCTAAATCTAACCCCTCAGCTTAAAATAGCCTTTGTCCTCATGGGGATGTGGGAAATGTTCCCACAACAGAGAATTTTCCTTGTTTTGCTATCCTTAGGTAGAAGATAGATAGAAGAACCAACCCACACACAAGGCGCACACACATTCATACTAACTCTACACACACACACACACATGCAATTATTATACAGTATACATGACTGCTACTCTGTTTATCATGTATCCTGATGCCTAGTCACCTTACCCCTATGCATATCTAACCCTACCACTCCAGTATCCCTACACATTGAAATATGTTCTTGACCCTGTATAGAATATAACTGACTTACATTCTCGTGCTCTTTTTTTATTTATATTTCTAGTGTTTTCGTTCTACTTGACTTAAAAATGTTATAGTAAAAATCAAATTACATTTTATTATCACATACACACGGTTAGCAGATGTTAATGCGAGTGTAGCGAAATGCTTGTGCTTCTAGTTCTGACTGTGCAGTTAGATCTATCAAGTAATCTAACAAATTAACAACAACAACTACCTTATACACACAAATACACACACATGTAAAGGGATGAATAAGAAAATGTACATATAAATATATGGATGAGCGATGGTGTCACGCCCTGACCTTGGAGATCCCTTTTATGTGTTTATTTTGGTTCAGTCAGGGCGTGGGTTGGGGTGGGCATTCTATGTTTTGTGTTCTGTGTTTTCTATTTCTGTGTGTTTGGCCGGGTGTGGTTCTCAGTCAGAGGCAGCTGTCTATCGTTGTCTCTGATTGAGAACCATACTTAGGTAGCCTTTTCCCACCTGTGTTTTGTGGGTAGTTATTTTCTGTTTTGTGTGTCTGCACCAGACAGAACTGTTTCGTTTGGTCCGCTTCGTTATTTTTTGTTCTAGTGTTCAGTTTATAAAAAATCATGAACATGTACCATGATGCACCTTGGTCCTCTTCTTCAAACAGCCGTTACAGATGGAGTACAGTGCGGCATAGATGCAGTAGATGGTGTAGAATACAGTGTATACATATGAGATGAGTAATGTAGGATATGTAAACATTATTAAAACTTCTTATGGCTGGGGGCAGTATTGAGTAGCTTGGATGAATAAGGTGCCCAGAGTAAACTGCCTGCTACTCAATCCCAGAAGCTAAGATATGCATATTATTAGTATATTTGGATAGCAAACACTCTGAAGTCTCTAAAACTGTTTGACTGATGTCTGTGAGTATAACATAACTTATATGGCAGGCAAAAACCTGAGAAAAAATCCAACCAGGAAGTGGGAAATCTGAGGTTTGTAGGTTTTCAACTCATTGCCTATTGAACATACAGTGGGATATTGGTCATATTGCACTTTCTAAGGCTTCCACTAGATGTCAACAGTCTTTAGAACCTTGTTTGATGCTTCTACTGTAAAGTGGGAGCGGATGAGAGGGGAATGAGTCAGAGGTCTGCCAGAGAGCCACGAGCTGGCCACGCTCGTTCACGTGAGAGTTAGCTTGAGTTCCATTGCAATTCTGAAGACAAAGGAATTCTCAGGTTGGAACAGTATTGAAGATTTATGTTAAAAACATCCTAAAGATTGATTCTATACATCGTTTGACGTTTCTACAAACTGTAACGGAACTTTTGGACTTTTCGTCTGCTCCTAGTGATCACGCGTCATGAATTTGGATTACTGTACTAAATGCGCAAACAAAAAGGAGGAGGAAGCAGAGGAGACAGAGAGAGGAAGCAAGCAGAGGGAGAGGTTAGTACAGTGGTTCCCAAACTTGGAGTCAGGCCCCATGTGGATTCCCCTGAGAAAATCTGTACTAATCTTACCAAACAAGTTAGGAACTAAAAAAATATATATTATGTTTCAATATGAACATCTCCATATTGTCTATCTTCCCTATAGGCCTACTGTCACACCTGCTCCAGCTCCCCCTCCCTGGCGAGCGCCAGGCTCCTCAGCATTACGCACACCTGCCTTCCCTCCAGCACGCACATCAGCGATTATTGGATTATTACCTCACCTATATCTGTTTGGTTCCCAGCTCCAGCATTGATTGTCACATGTCCTTGTATACCCTTGTGCTGACACTGTTCCTGTCTTGTTTCATGTCTGTTCCTGATTAAATGTCTCGGTTGTTGTTGTACTGATCACCTGTAGGTCTCGGTGCGGGATTCTGTAAGGTCCTGGGTGTCGTGAGGGTGAAATCAGATGCAGGAAAGCAGAGTTCAATAAAGTGCTTCTTTAATGCACACACGGTGAACTACGGTCACCCCATTTTCGGTTGCTCAAACAAAATGCCCGAGACACAGGGAAAGAAAACAGTCTAGCACAAACTACACGAACACGTACATCAAATGCAAACACCAGGGTTACAATAATCAATCCCGCACAAAGAACCAGGCGGGCCGGCTGACTATTAAAGCCTCACTAATTGCAACTAACTCAAAACAGGTGTACTCAATAAACACATAAGGAGGGCGAGAAAAGAATCAGTGGCAGCTAGTAGGCCGGCGACGACGACCGCCGAGCGCCACCCGAATGGGAAGGGGAGCCGCCTTCGGTCGGAGTCGTGACACGTCTCTTGTACAGTGGGGCAAAAAAAGTATTTCGTCAGACACCAATTGTGCAAGTTCTCCCACTTAAAAAGATGAGAGAGGCCTGTAATTTTCATCGTAGGTACACTTCAGCTATGACAGACAAAATGAGGAAATAAAATCCAGAAAATCACATTGTAGGATTTTTAATTAATTTATTTGCAAATTATGGTGGAAAATAAGTATTATTTTCTGCACTGCACTGAGGCTAGGAAACACTGTCACCACCAATAAATCTACGATAATCAATCATTTCAATCAGCATTTTCCACAGCTGGCCATGCTTTCCACCTGGCTACCTCTACCCCGGCCAACATCTCAGCACCCCTGCAGCAACTTGTCCAACCCCCCTCCCCACCCCCACACACTTCTCCTTCACCCAAATCCAGGCAGCTGATGTTCTGAAAGAGCTGCAAAATCTGGATCCCTACAAATCAGCTGGGCTAGACATTCTGGACCCCCTCTTTCTAAAATTATCCGCCAAACCTCTCTTCCATATCGCCTGACATCCACAAAGATTGGAAAGTTGCCGCGGTCAACCCCTCTTCAAAGGGGGAGACACTCTAGACCCAAACTATTAAAGAACTATATCCATCTTGCCCTACTTTTCTAAAATCTTCGAAAGCCAAGTTAATAAACAGATCACCAACCATTTCGAATCGCACCGTACCTTCTCCACTATGCTGCAATCTGGTTTCCGAATTGGTCATGGGTGCACCTCAGCCATGCTCAAGGTCCTAAACGATATTATGACTGCCATAGAAAAAAATACAGTACTGTGCAGTCATCTTCATCGACCTGGCCAAGGCTTTCGACTCTGTGAATCTCCGCATCGGCAGACTCAATAGCCTTGGCTTCTCAATTGACTGCCTTGCCTGGTTCACCAACTACTTCTCAGAAAGAGTTCAGTGTGTCAAATCGGAGGGCCTGTTGTACGGCCCACTGGCAGTCTCTATGGGGGTGCCACAGGGTGCAATTCTAGGGCCGACTCTTTTCTCTGTATATATCAATGATGTCAATCTTACTGCTGGTGATTCTCTGATCCACCTCTATGCAGACGACACCATTCTGTATACACCTGGCCCTTCTTTGGACACTGTGCCAACAAACCTCCAAACGAGCTTCAACGCCATACGACACTCCTTCCGTGGCCCCCAACTGCTTATAAATGCTAGTAAAACTAAATGCATGCTCTTCAACTGATTGCTGCCCACACCATCCCGCCCGACTAGCATCACTATGGTGGACGGTTCTCACCTAGAATATGTGGACAACTAAAAATACTTAGGTGTCTGGTTAGACTGTAAACTCTCCTTCCATTCTCACATTAAGCATCTCCAATACAAAATTAAATCTAGAATCGGCTTCCTATTTCGCAACAAAGCCTCCTTCACTCATGCTGCCAAACACACCCTTGTAAAACTGACTAGCCTACAGATCCTTGATTTCGGTGATGTAATTTACAAAATAGCCCGCAACAATCTACTCAGCATACTGGATGTAGTCTATCACAGTGCCATTTGTTTTGTCACCAAAGCCCCATATACTACCCACCACTGCGACCTGTATGCTCTTGTTGGCTGGCCCTCGCTACAAATTCTTCGCCAAACCAACTGGCTCCAGGTCATATATAAGTCTTTGCTAGGTAAAACCCCACCTTATCTCAGCTCACTGGTCACCATAGCAACACCCATAGCATGCGTTCCAGCAGTTATATTTCACTGGTCATCCCCAAAGCCAACATTTCCTTTGGCCGCCTTTCCTTCCAGTTCTCTGCTGCCAATGACTGGAATGAATTGCAGTGCAGTGCCACTGAAGCTGGAGACATATCTCCCTCTCTAACTTTAAGCATCAGCTGTCAAGCAGCTTACCGATCACTGTACCTGTACACAGCCAATCTGTAAATAGCACACCCAACTACCTCATCCCCATATTATTACTTACTCTCTTGCTCTTTTGTACCCCAGTATCTCTACTTGCCTACCTCCCTAGTATTCTACATTTGCACACACTGTAAATAGACTTTTCTATTGTGTTATTGACTGTACATTTTCTTATGTGTAACTCTGTGTTGTTTTTGTCGCACTGCTTTGCTTTATCTTGGCCAGGTCACAGTTGTAAATGAGAACTTGTTCTCAACTGGCCTACCTGGTTAAATAAAGATGAAATAAACATTTAAAAAATTCAGTTTGGTGGACCATTTCAGTTTGTCTGTGATTTGTACGCCGAGTTACTTAAAACTTTCTACCTACTCCATTACTGTCCTGTCGATCTGGATGGGGGAGTGTTCCCTCTGCTGTTTCCTGAAGTCCACGATCATCTCCTTTGTTTTGTTGATGTTGAGTGAGAGGTTATTTTCCTGACACCACAGTCCCAGGGCCCTCACCTCCTCCCGTCTCGACGTTGTTGGTAATCAGGCCTACCACTGTAGTATCATCTGCAAACTTGATGATTGAGATGGAAGCGTGCATGGCTACGCAGTCATGGGTGAACAGGGAGTACAGGAGAGGGCTGATAACGCACCCTTGTGGGGCCTCAGTGTTGTGGATCAGCGGGTGGAGATGTTGTTTTCTACCTTCACCACCTGGGCATGGCCCGTCAAAGTCCAGGGCCCAGTTGCACAGACCCAGGGTCTCGGGCTTAATGACGAGTTTGGAGTGCACTATGGTGTTAAATGCTGAGCTGTAGTCAATGAACAGCGTTTTTACATACTGTAGGTATTCCTCTTGTCCAGATGGGATAGGGCAGTGTACAGTGTGATGACAATTGCATCGTCAGTGGACCTATTGGGGCGGTAAGCAAATTGGAGTGGGTCTAGGGTTTCAAGTAGGGGGGAGGTGATATGATCCTTGACTAGTCTCTGAAAGCACTTTATGATGACAGAAGTGAGCGCAATGGGGCGATAGTCATTTAGTTCAGTTTGCGCGAATGCTACCATCAATCCACGGTTTCTGGTTAGGGAGGGTGTTAATGGTCACATAGGGAATGACATCTCCGATGCACTTGCTAATAAACTTGCTCACCTAGTCAGCGTAGTCAGAATTTGCTTGGAAGATAATGCGGTCGGCATTTTATTGTAAGGAATTCTAGGTCGGGTGAACAAAAGGACTTGAGTTCTTGTATGTTGTTGAGATTACACCATGAGTCGTTAATCATAAAGGCATACACCCACACCCTTCTTCTTACCAGAGAGATGCTTGTTTCTGTCGGCGCGATGCGTGAAGAAACCGGGTGGCTGTATGGACTCTGACAACATATCCAGAGTAATCCATGTTTCCGTGAAGGCAACTCGTGCTCTAATTTCGTCCACCTTGTTATCTAGAGCTTGTACATTGGCGAGAAATATGCGCGGAAGCGGTGGATGGTGTGCTCGCCTTCTGAGTCTGACCAGTAGGCTGCTCCATCTGCCTCTGGGATAAGATTGCATGTCCAGGGTGACCGCGTTGTTTTGGGTCGGCCGCTGGGATAAGATTGCATGTCTAGGGTGGAGGTCCAAACAAAGGATCCGCTTCGGGAAAGTTGTATTCCTGGTCATAATGATGGTACGTTGACATCGCTTTTATATCCAAAAGTTCTTCCCAGTTGTATGTAATAACACTTGAGATTTTCTAGGCTAACAATGTCAGAAACAATACATAAAAAACAAATAACTGCATACTTTTCTAAGGACCTGAAGCGAGGCAACCATCTGTGTCGGCACCATCTAGCTGTTTATTATCAACCAGTACTACTGATATTGAAGACTGCATTGTTGAGAAAGAGCAAGCAAAGAAGGCATTTTTTCCCAACAAAAGGCACGTTATTACAGACAGACATAGTCCTCAGCACCAGCCCTCCCCCAGACGACCCCGCAGGTGAAGCCGGATCTGGAGGTCCTGGGTTGTGGTCTGCAGTTGTGAGGCCGGTTGGATGTACTGCCTAATTCTCTAAAACTACATTTGACGCAGTTTATGGTTGAGAAATGAACATTCACTTCTCTGGCAACAGCTCTTTTGGACATTCCTGCAGTCAGCATGCCAATTGCGCACTCCCTCAAAACTTGAAACATCTGTGGCATTGTGCTGTGTGAAAAAACTGCACATTTTAGAATGGCCTTTTATTGTACCAAGCACAAGGTGCACCTGTGTAATAATTTATCTGTTATTTTACCAGGTAAGTTGACTGAGAACACATTCTCATTTGCAGCAACGACCTGAGGAATAGTTACAGGGGGAAGTGATGAAAGAACCAATTGTAAACTGGGGATTATTAGGTGACCGTGATGGCCAGATTGGGAATTTAGCCAGGACACCGGGGTTAACACCCCTACTCTTACAATAAGTGCCATGGGATCTTTAATGACCGCAGAGAGTCAGTACACCCGTTTAACGTCCCATCCGAAAGACAGCATCCTATACAAGAACAGTTTCCCCAATCACTGTCCTCAGGCATTGGGATATTTTTTAGACCAGAGGAAAAAATGCCTCCTACTGGCACTCCAACACAACTTCTAGCAGCATCTGGTCTCCCATCCAGGGACTGACCAGAACCAAACCTGCTTAGCTTCAGAAGCAAGCCAGCAGTGGTATGTAGGGTGGTATGCTGCTGGCTTTAATAATAGAAATGATGCTGTTTAATCAGCTTCTTGATATACCATACCTGTCAGGTGGATGGATTATCTTGGCAAAGGAAAAATGCTCACTTACAGGAATGTAAACAAATAGGTGCACAACACATTAGAAAAATAAGCTTTTTGTGCATATGGAACATTTCTGGGATATTTTATTTCAGCTCATGAAATATGGGGCCAACACTTCACATGTTGTGTTTATATTTTTGTTCAGTATATATTATCAAAAGCTAAGGCTTGGCTGAAAGCCTCCTGTATATATAGATATGCAACATAACAGAGCAGAAATATTGTACAATTTGAGGGTAAAATGACATCCCTCTTCTGCCCAATAAAATCCCTCAACAAAACCCAGTGACAGAACAATGGGAAATCTATACTCATTCAATTTTGCGACCCAGGTGCAGTAAAGTAGAAATTAGAATATTGTGTTATTGTGAGCTGCCCTTAGGATACTTCCGGTATGTGAGTGTGTTTCTGATATAATAATCTCTAGAACATTTCCCTTGCTTTTATCAATCTTTCTCAAAAGAAAATGTCGCAATTTTCTTTATTTCAAATACTCTCAAGCAACTCAAGTTGTTCTCAGCACTGGAAATAAAACTCCACATTATATGATTCTCAAAGCCTTTATGCAAAGAAGTATCATTTGCTTCCTTTTGTACTTACATTCATTGCTACAAAATGATGTACAAATCAACCCCCTCTTTTTACTCATGCCTGCTGCTGCTGCTGCTGCAGTATAACGTTTATCCTCACCTCACTCCTGGCCTCCCACCGAACCCCTTCCTGTGTTTAATTGGTGGGTTGGAACGTCAGGCCTGCCATATCAAACCTCCTCCATGCTCCAGGAGTTGATAATAATAGTGTTGAGGGAAGGCAGGCACCCCTTTGTGACAATTCTCACTGGAGGAGTTGCCCCATCCAAGGGTTAATTAGCCTGTCTTGTCAAGGCTGCTTGGCTCTGGCTCCCAAGGGGCCACAGTGGAGAGAGGGTAGATGGGGCTACGCACTCCCACACTTCCCTCACCCCTTTCCTCTGTTCCCTGGTGTATACTCTACCAGGTCATGCATGGATGAGCTGCACTCTGTTATTGTGTAGAATGGAGCTATTTTGGGAGCCATCTATTTTTTTAAATGCTCTGTGACTCTGACAATGAGTTTGTTTGTACACTTTGCAATGGTTTAAGCGTGTTACTTGTGTTTATTTTGAGAGAAAACGCTTGTCATTTGCTGTGAAAGTGCTCAAAGTGGAGTTAAATGAATTGTACTGTTAAAGGGAGTGTCCATGGAGAAACGCCTCAATGTATTAGTCACTGCATATTAAGATCCTAAACATGCCCATACATACTGTATCTTTAAAGGTCCAATGCAGCCGTTCTTTAAAATATCAATATCAAATCATTTCTGGGTAACAATTAGGTACCTTACTGGGATTGTTTTAAATTAAAATGGCAAAAAAAATAATCAAAAAAATTGCTACTTAGCAAAGACCAATTTCTCAAGCAAGAATTTTGCTAGGACGGTCTGGGAGTGGTCTGAGTGGGAAGGGTAAATCCAAAAACCAACTGTTGGCAGAGAGGTTCAGAGCTCTCTTTCTTATTGGTCTATTAACAAATTTACCTCCTGGTGATGACATTTCAGGTGTTCTTTTCAAATAGGTTACACTAAAATGGCATCATTATTTTCACAATTTTACAGTATTATTCCAACCTCATAGTGGAAATATATATAAAACACAGGAAAATCACATTTTCCTGTGAAACTGGGCTTGCACTGGGCTTTTAATAGCTCGTGCTAAAGCCATACAGTCCACTCCATACAGACCCCACAACCACATCCATGTCTTCGCTCCACAACCATGGGGACTGTGGTGAGTGACAGTAAGAGTTCATAAGTGCTTCCAGAGTCTTGCCCCACCATCTCTTCAACCATAATGAGCCAAAGGAGACACTCCCTCCAGCTCTGGCCTTGAGATATAAAGGAACAAAAAAAGAGAGGGAGGGAGCATACATCTGCATCTGTTTCCCTGGCAACGACTTGCTCTGTCTGCCTGCCACCACGGAAACCAGGCTCTAGGAAAAGCAAGCAGTGAGCAGCACAGAAGCTTGCTCCCTGGAGAGCAGCACACACAGTTCACACACAGCTCGCTGGCTATGACCCCAAGGGAAAAACGTGTGTGTATCTGTGTGTGTGTGCAGCAGCACCCATAGTCTGAACTCTGGGATCTACAGACCAGGGTACCATGCTACTGTGCTGGTTTCAGAGTGATGTTTTGTTATGTACGAATGTGTATTTGAAATTACACACAATCGTTTTTCCCTATTTTTGTTCAAGTTACATGAAGGTATAACATCGCTAGAATGATTTGCGAAAGTGCCGCCCCATCAGTCAACTCTCTTGGCTTGAATTTCTTTGGACATTTGAATAACTTCACAACTATTTTCACACGTATTCTGTCTTTCCTTCCCAGGAATGTGATCAGAAAGTAAATCATTTGGATACAGTTATATGACTGACATTCGACTATCCACTGTTTGTTCGGACCACGTATCATGCAGAAAGCAATCTTCCTCGAAAATTCTGTTTTCATTTTCCAAGTCAAGTATTTGATGAATTCTGACTGTAACACAGCATTCAAGGGAAGAGCTGTTATAGTCTGTAGACAACAATAGATAGTAGCTGGTGTCAAGATGGCTTCCCTATCTGGTTGGGGATGATGTTGGGGAGAGACACATTCTGTTGTGTTGATACATTTGAAGTTACATGACACTCTAATAAACATAATTCAGGTAATAAAAATGTGTGCATGTCAACAAAACCATGCAGTCCATTGCAAAAATGTACCATGGTAGTACAATGAAAAAAAATAGGGTTAGGGTTAGCCCTAACCTTAACCATGTCTGGTAACATGACTGAATACAAACAATGCAGCTATTCCCTCCGTAAGGCTATCAAACAAGCTAAGCGTCAGTACAGAGACAAAGTAGAATCCCAATTCAACGGCTCAGACACAAGAGGCATGTGGCAGGGTCTACAGTCAATCACGGACTACAGGAAGAAATCCAGCCCAGTCACGGACCAGGATGTCTTGCTCCCAGGCAGACTAAATAACTTTTTGCCCGCTTTGAGGACAATACAGTGCCACTATCACTGCCTGCACCCGAAAAATGCGGTCTCTCCTTCACTGCAGCCGAGGTGGTAAAACATTTAAACGTGTTAACCCTCGCAAGGCTGCAGGCCCAGACGGCATCCCCAGCCGCGCCCTCAGAGCATGCGCAGACCAGCTGGCTGGTGTGTTTACGGACATATTCAATCAATCCCTATACCAGTCTGCTGTTCCCACATGCTTCAAGAGCGCCACCATTGTTCCTGTTCCCAAGAAAGCTAAGGTAACTGAGCTAAACGACTACCGCCCCGTAGCACTCACTTCCGTCATCATGAAGTGCTTTGAGAGACTAGTCAAGGACCATATCACCTCCACCCTACCTGACACACTAGACCCACTCCAATTTGCTTACCGCTCAAATAGGTCCACAGACGATACAATCTCAACCACACTGCACACTGCCCTAACCCATCTGGACAAGAGGAATACCTATGTGAGAATGCTGTTCATCGACTACAGCTCGGCATTCAACACCATAGTACCCTCCAAGCTCGTCATCAAGCTCGAGACCCTGGGTCTCGACCCCGCCCTGTGCAACTGGGTACTGGACTTCCTGACGGGCCGCCCCCAGGTGGTGAGGGTAGGTAACAACATCTCCTCCCCGCTGATCCTCAACACTGGGGCCCCACAAGGGTGCGTTCTGAGCCCTCTCCTGTACTCCCTGTTCACCCACGACTGCGTGGCCACGCACGCCTCCAACTCAATCATCAAGTTTGCGGACGACACAACAGTGGTAGGCTTGATTACCAACAACGACGAGACGGCCTACAGGGAGAAGGTGAGGGCCCTCGGAGTGTGGTGTCAGGAAAATAACCTCACACTCAACGTCAACAAAACTAAGGAGATGATTGTGGACTTCAGGAAACAGCAGAGGGAACACCCCCCTATCCACATCGATGGAACAGTAGTGGAGAGAGTAGCAAGTTTTAAGTTCCTCGGCATACACATCACAGACAAACTGAACTGGTCCACTCACACAGACAGCATCGTGAAGAAGGCGCAGCAGCGCCTCTTCAACCTCAGGAGGCTGAAAAAATGTGGCTTGTCACCAAAAGCACTCACAAACTTCTACAGATGCACAATCGAGAGCATCCTGGCGGCCTGTATCACCGCCTGGTACGGCAACTGCTCCGCCCTCAACCGTAAGGCTCTCCAGAGGTTAGTGAGGTCTGCACAACGCATCACCGGGGGCAAACTACCTGCCCTCCAGGACACCTACACCACCCGATGTTACAGGAAGGCCATAAAGATCATCAAGGACATCAACCACCTGAGCCACTGCCTGTTCACCCCGCTATCATCCAGAAGGCGAGGTCAGTACAGGTGCATCAAAGCTGGGACCGAGAGACTGAAAAACAGCTTCTATCTCAAGGCCATCAGACTGTTAAACAGCCACCACTAACATTGAGTGGCTGCTGCCAACACACTGACACTGACTCAACTCCAGCCACTTTAATAATGGGAATTGATGGGAAATGATGTAAATATATCACTAGCCACTTTAAACAATGCATACGTATATACTGTACTCTATATCATCAACTGCATCCTTATGTAATACATGTATCACTAGCCACTTTAACTATGCCACTTTGTTTACATACATCTCATATGTATATACTGTACTCGATACCATCTACTGTATCTTGCCTATGCTGCTCTGTACCATCACTCATTCATATATCCTTATGTACATATTCTTTATCCCCTTACACTGTGTATAAGACAGTAGTTTAGGAATTGTAGTTAGATTACTTGTTGGTTATTACTGCATTGTCGGGACTAGAAGCACAAGCATTTCGCTACACTCGCATTAACATCTGCTAACCATGTGTATGTGACAAATAAATTTGATTTGATTTGATTTGAAACCCTATTTTTTGGTCACTACCATAGCAGGAAAATACCATGGTACTGTTGCAATACCATGGTATTTTCCTGCCATGGTACTGACCAAAAAAAAAAAGATAGTACCATGGTAGTTTTTTCATTGTACTACCATGGCAGGAAAATACAATAGTATTTGCACCAGTACAATGGTATTTTCCTGCCAAGGCAGTGACCAAAAAACTCTATTTCTTAAAATTGTACTAGCTACCATGGTACAAAATGAATCATGTAGTACAATGAAAAAATACCATGTTTTTGTACTAGCAGCATGTAGTGACACATGAATGCATGGTAGTTGTTTACAATGTATTATGATTATCTGTGTCTCACCATTTTTCAGGTAAAGTGACCAAAAACAAAGTAATTTATGGTACTCACATAATGCAACATTGACTACTCGCTCTGCAATGGAAAAGCGTAGGCCTAGTACCCTTTTAAACCCCTTCAGCTCATAGTGAAAAACCACAACACACATGGTCTAGTAGCATAGTATATCCTCTTAAACCTTGGGACCTGGATAGGGTATGGTGAGAAGAATGAAGGGAGTTTGTCCTGTTGCCATGATTAGGACAAGCTAGCTTGACTGGCGCTAACTTTAGCCGAAGTTAGCTTCTATGCTAACATACTTTTATAAATTAATTCAACTATCCAAACATCATAAAAAAATATATTATATCATTACACTCCGCGTAACTGGGTGTTTCACATCCTATGCTTTACAATTGCTCACCATGATGATAATGTTTAAAATATTACATTTATCTGGTGCTTCTCTCTTCAGTTGGCTCTCTCATTCAATTGACTCATTTACTAGGCAGGTTAGCGTGAGAGTGAGAGCACGTGACGCAACCACTAGAGCGAGCAGCTCCCTCTGTGGGCCGAAACAAGCGCAACACTTGACTATAAATACAGTATATGATTACAAAATACCAAGGATTAGGCAGCCATATATTTTACATTCTCCCACATTTTAGGTTGGCAAAAAAAGGAACCCAAAGATGAGCAAAAAAACCGGTACTATTAATTAATATAGAAAGTATTACCCCTATTTCCCTTTTTCTTTGATGTTACAGACACATTTGGACCAACAGTACGAGCCTGCCGCTGACTTTATCAAAAACTTTCCTTTACTGGTATATAAATTCATCAATATAATACCAACCAAACTCTTTTGACCTTGTTTTTTTTATTTAATGTATTATACTACCATTGTGTTATGGTAATAGACAATTAATAAAGATGGTACCATATGATAATTATTGGTACCATTTATCATAATTGTGAGTTACCGTGGTATTTCCAGGATCCACGTCTACTGTGTTATGAATGATGCAATACCATGGTATTATTTAGGTGCATGGCAGTAACATCATAATTGAAAGCTAAAACAATGGTACATTTCCATGATTCAGATTTATACCATGGTATAAATTATGCAGTACCATGGTAATATTTAGGTACAATGGCAGTACCATTGTCGTACCATCATGATTCAGACTATACCATGGTATACGTGAAATGACCATAGTAGGACCATGGTATGAATGAAAGTACCATAGTAGTACCATGGTACATTTTTGTAAGGTGTGCCGTAATGCTTTAATTAGTGAGGCCAGGTCACATGGTCAGAAATCACCTGACCCTTGATTAAATAACACTTTAAATCATCAAATCAAATTTATTTATATATCCCTTCGTACATCAGCTGATATCTCAAAGTGCTGTACAGAAACCCAGCCTAAAACGCCAAACAGCAAGCAATGCAGGTGTAGAAGCACGGTGGTTAGGAAAAACTCCCTAGAAAGGCCAAAACCTAGGAAGAAACCTAGAGAGGAACCAGGCTATGTGGGGTGGCAAGTCCTCTTCTGGCTGTGCTGGGTAGAGATTATAACAGAACATGGCCAAGATGTTCAAATGTTCATAAATGACCAATAATAATAAGGCAGAACAGTTGAAACTGGAGCAGCAGCACGGCCAGGTGGACTGGGGACAGCAAGGAGTCATCATGTCAGGTAGTCCTGGGGCATGGTCCTAGGGCTCAGGTCCTCCGAGAGAGAGAAAGAAAGAGAATTAGAGAGAGCATATGTGGGGTGGCCAGTCCTCTTCCGGCTGTGCCGGGTGGAGATTATAACAGAACATGGCCAAGATGTTCAAATGTTCATAAATGACCAGCATGGTCGAATAATAATAAGGTAGAACAGTTGAAACTGGAGCAGCAGCACGGCCAGGTGGACTGGGGACATCAAGGAGTCATCATATCAGGTAGTCCTGGGGCATGGTCCTAGGGCTCAGGTCCTCCGAGAGAGAGAAGGAGAGAATTAGAGAACGCACACTTAGATTCACACAGGACACCGAATTGGACAGAAGTACTCCAGATATAACAAACTGACCCCAGCCCCCGACACATAAACTACTGCAGCATAAATACTGGAGGCTGAGACAGGAGGGGTGAGGAGACACTGTGGCCCCATCCGAGGACACCCCCGGACAGGGCCAAACAGGAAGGATATAACCCCACCCACTTTGCCAAAGCACAGCCCCCACACCACTAGAGGGATATCTTTAACCACCAACTTACCATCCTGAGACAAAGCTGAGTATAGCCCGCAAAGATCTCCGCCATGGCACAACCCAAGGGGGGGTGCCAACCCAGACAGGATGACCACATCAGTGAATCAACCCACTCAGGTGACACACCCCCTCCAGGGACGGCATGAGAGAGCCCCAGTAAGCCAGTGACTCAGCCCCTGTAATAGGGTTAGAGGCAGAGAATCCCAGTGGAAAGAGGGGAACCGGACAGGCAGAGACAGCAAGGGTGGTTCGTTGCTCCAGAGCCTTTCCGTTCACCTTCCCACTCCTGGGCCAGACTACACTCAATCATATGACCCACTGAAGAGATGAGTCTTCAGTAAAGACTTAAAGGTTGAGACCGAGTTTGCGTCTCTGACATGGGTAGGCAGACCGTTCCATAAAAATGGAGCTCTATAGGAGAAAGCCCTGCCTCCAGCTGTTTGCTTAGAAATTCTAGGGACAATTAGGAGGCCTGCGTCTTGTGACCGTAGCGTACGTGTAGGTATGTACGGCAGGACCAAATCAGAGAGATAGGTAGGAGCAAGCCCATGTAATGCTTTGTAGGTTAGCAGTAAAACCTTGAAATCAGCCCTTGCTTTGACATGAAGCCAGTGTAGGGAGGCTAGCACTGGAGTAATATGATCAATTTTTTTTTTTTTTTTTTTTTTGGTTCTAGTCAGGATTCTAGCAGCCGTATTTAGCACTAACTGAAGTTTATTTAGTACTTTATCCGGGTAGCCGGAAAGTAGAGCATTGCAGTAGTCTAACCTAGAAGTGACAAAAGCATGGATTAATTTTTCTGCATCATTTTTGGACAGAAAGTTTCTGATTTTTGCAATGTTACGTAGATGGAAAAAAGCTGTCCTTGAAATGGTCTTGATATGTTCTTCAAAAGAGAAATCAGGGTCCAGAGTAATGCCGAGGTCCTTCACAGTTTTATTTGAGACGACTGTACAACCATTAAGATTAATTGTCAGATTCAACAGAAGATCTCTTTGTTTCTTGGGACCTAGAACAAGCATCCCTGTTTTGTCCGAGTTTAAAAGTAGAAAGTTTGCAGCCATCCACTTCCTTATGTCTGAAACACATGCTTCTAGCAAGGGCAATTTTGGGGCTTCACCATGTTTCATTGAAATGTACAGCTGTGTGTCATCCGCATAGCAGTGAAAGTTAACATTATGTTTTCGAATAACATCCCCAAGAGGTAAAATATATAGTGAAAACAATAGTGGTCCTAAAACGGAACCTTGAGGAACACCGAAATGTACAGTTGATTTGTCAGAGGACAAACCATTCACAGAGACAAACTGATATCTTTCCGACAGATAAGATCTAAACCAGGCCAGAACTTGTCCGTGTAGACCAATTTGGGTTTCCAATCTCTCCAAAAGAATGTGGTGAAAGCAGCACTAAGGTCTAGGAGCACGAGGACAGATGCAGAGCCTCGGTCCGATGCCATTAAAATGTCATTTACCACCCTCACAAGTACCGTCTCAGTGCTATGATGGGGTCTAAAACCAGACTGAAGCATTTCGTATACATTGTTTGTCTTCAGGAATGCAGTGAGTTGCTGCGCAACAGCCTTTTCTAAGATTTTTGAGAGGAATGGAAGATTCGATATAAGACGATAATTTTTTATATTTTCAGGGTCAAGGTTTGGCTTTTTCAAGAGAGGCTTTATTACTGCCATTTTTAGTGAGTTTGGTACACATCCGGTGGATAGAGAGCCATTTATTATGTTCAACATAGGAGCGCCAAGCACAGGAAGCAGCTCTTTCAGTAGTTTAGTTGGAATAGGGTCCAGTATGCAGCTTGAAGGTTTAGAGGCCATGATTATTTTCATCATTGTGTCAAGAGATATAGTACTAAAACACTTGAGCGTCTCTCTTGATCCTAGGTCCAGGCAGAGTTGTGCAGACTCAGGACAACTGAGCTTTGAAGGAATACACAGATTTAAAGAGGAGTCTGTAATTTGCTTTCTAATAATCATAATTTTTTCCTCAAAGAAGTTCATGAATTTATCACTGCTACAGTGAAAGTCATCCTCTCTTGGGGAATGCTGCTTTTTAGTTAGCTTTGCGACAGTATCAAAAAGGAATTTTGGATTGTTCTTATTTTCCTCAATTAAGTTAGAAAAATAGGATGATCGAGCAGCAGTAAGGGCTCTTCGGTACTGCACGGTACTGTCTTTCCAAGCTAGACGGAAGACTTCCAGTTTGGTGTGGCGCCATTTCCGTTCCAATTTTCTGGAAGCTTGCTTCAGAGCTCGGGTATTTTCTGTGTACCAGGGAGCTAGTTTCTTATGAGAAATGTTTTTAGTTTTTAGGGGTGCAACTGCATCTAGGGTATTGCGCAAGGTTAAATTGAGTTCCTCAGTTAGGTGGTTAACTGATTTTTGTCCTCTGGTGTCATTGGGTAGACAGAGGGAATCTGGAAGGACATCAAGGAATCTTTGTGTTGTCTGTGAATTTATAGCACAACTTTTGATGTTCCTTGGTTGGGGTCTGAGCAGATTATTTGTTGCAATTGCAAACGTAATAAAATGGTGGTCCAATAGTCCAGGATTATGAGGAAAAACATTAAGATCCACAACATTTATTCCATGGGACAAAACTAGGTCCAGCGTATGACTTTATTTGTGGCACGTGTGTTTGTGTGTGTGTTTCTGCAGAAGCACTGCAAAGGACAGGCCTTGCTGGACATGGTGTGTGAGCACCTCAACCTGCTGGAGAAGGATTACTTTGGCCTGATGTACAGCGATGCAGAAAGCCAAAAGGTCAGTGCTTTGTCATGGAGATGCTGTGACCATTAATTTACCACTCCTGCTCTTTTTTCCTCCTTTCCTCCCCTGCTCTCTTTATCCCCCATTCTTACTTCTTCCTCTCATGAAATACTGTCTTCAGAAAAATCATAATAACAGATAACATAGCTGGTAGTCCTGGTAGATGAAGAAGCTCTGTACCTGAAAGCTCAGAGTGGTATTGGGGGCTCGTCAGAGAATCTCCATCTTCTCATGGAAAAAGTGCACTCGAAGAATTATGTCACGGGGCCTCTCACCTTCCCAGGGCTTTGGGAGCAGCGACCGGTGGGCACAATCAATCAGGGGCTTCTCATCTAAGGCAAGAACATCCTTCAGCAGCCCAGAAATGAAATCCGTGGCGCGAGGCATTACCGCTGACTCTTCTACC
The DNA here is from genome assembly GCF_036934945.1 of Oncorhynchus masou masou. Taxonomy (NCBI): domain Eukaryota; kingdom Metazoa; phylum Chordata; class Actinopteri; order Salmoniformes; family Salmonidae; genus Oncorhynchus; species Oncorhynchus masou. The sequence goes on along the minus strand of NC_088216.1, from coordinate 74,698,914 downwards.
GATACCAGTCTCAGATTATTGTGGCGAGAGAATCCCTCTAAACTCATACAACTCTCCTGCACCTTTTTGAAATCCACAGCCAGGCGTTTCACGTCAGCCTCCAGGCAGGTGGTTAAGTCGGAGACATTGGTAGTGGAGATCTCCAGTGCTGCAATCGTTGGAGTGTGCAACTCTGTTGTTGTTTTGAGTGATGTGATTGCTGGCACTGTCTCGTTCCACAGGTTGGTTAGATCTGCTTTTAAAGTAGGCCAAGCCGCACCCCCGGGTAAAGTGTGAGTCCCCGGGCCCTCAGACTCGGGAGAGGGCGGTGATGAGAGTGGGTCTTGTGGGCCGGGTTTTCTCAAAGTCATTGAAAGCAAAGTAGTCTTGGTTTTTATGGAAAGATATCACCAAACTAATATTTGAAATAAATACGGTCCTGCTGCAAAATGTACATAAACTTTCACCAAGCTCTAAGAAACATGGTTTCAGCTTTAAATGTGCTGAGAATGTTCCAAAGCCAAGTAACTATCCTGAAACCATTCCCAGGGCGTTATGGGAAGATTGTATGCAAAATAACCCTAGGATAACCAGGCTCTCACCAAGCTCTAAGAAACACAGTTCTCAGACACTCCTCTCTGCCTCTCTTTGAGAATTTTATCTCCACATTTGGGAGAACATTAATTGGGTTTATGATTGCTTTGTGAACTATGACTGCAGTCTCCTTTAGCAGAACAGTGAGAACAGTTGTTATTACTAATGGAGTGCTCTACAGAGAGGAGACAAAAGACCCAGGGCCTTTTTCGTAATGGCCCAGGCCGACGTTAGATAGATTCTTGAGGATAATAAATTACTGCTGCTTATTAATGTGTTTATCACACTGATTTAACACTGGAGGACCAAAGCTTTTCTCTGCCCTAGTACCCCAATGGTTGAACCAGCTTCCCCCTGATGCTAGGACAGCGGAGTCCCTGACAATTTTCTGAAAATGTCCGAAACCCTCAAATGTCTAAAACACTTAAAAGAGTATCTGAAATAAGACATGTCAGTCTCGTCATGTCATTTCCTCCCTTTTCCTATTAGCTCTGACTTTGCTGATATATTGAGGAAAATGTACAGTCGTGGCCAAAAGTTTTGAGAATTACACAAATATTAATTTTCACAAAGTCTGCTGCCTCAGTTTGTATGATGGCATTTTGCATATACTCCAGCATGTTAGGAAGAGTGATCAGATGAACTGCAATTAATTGCAAAGTTGCCATGCAAATCCCCCCAAAATATTTCCACTGCATTTACAGCCCTGCCACAAAAGGACCAGCTGACATCATGTCAGTGATTCTCTCATTAACACAGGTGTGAGTGTTGACGAGGACAAGGCTGGAGATCAGTTTGTCATGCTGATTGAGTTTGAATAACAGACTGGAAGCTTCAAAAGGAGGGTGATGCTTGGAATCATTGTTCTTCCTCTGTCAACCATGGTTACCTGAAAGGAAACACGTGCCATCATCATTGCTTTGCACAAAAAGGGCTTCACAGGCAAGGATATTGCTGCCAGTAAGATTGCATCTAAATCAACCATTTATCAGATCATCAAGAACTTCAAGGAGAGCGGTTCAATTGTTGTGAAGAAGCCTTCAGGGTGCCCAAGAAAGTCCAGCAAGCACCAGGACCATCTCCTAAAGTTGATTCAGCTGCGGCATTGGGGCACCACCAGTACAGAGCTTGCTCAGGAATGGCAGCAGGCAGGTGTGAGTGCATCTGTACGCACAGTGAGGCGAAGACTTTTGGAGGATGGCCTGGTGTCAAGAAGGGCAGCAAAGAAGCCACTTCTCTCCAGGAAAAACATCAGGGACAGACTGATATTCTGCAAAAGGTACAGGGATTGGACTGCTGAGTACTGGGGTAAAGTCATTTTTTTGGATGAATCCCCTTTCCAATTGTTTGGGGCATCCGGAAAAAAGCTTGTCTGGAGAAGACAATGTGAGCGCTACCATCAGTCCTGTGTCATGCCAACAGTAAAGCATCTTGAGACCATGTATGCATGGGGTTGCTTCTCAGCCAAGGGAGTGGGCACACTCACACTTTTGCCTAAGAACACAGCCAAGAATAGGAATGGTACCAACACATTCCCCGAGAGCAACTTCTCCCAACCATCCAGGAACAGTTTGGTGACGAACAATGCCTTTTCCAGCATGATGGAGCACCTTGCCATAAGGCAAAAGTGATAACTAAGTGGCTCGGGGAACAAAACATTAATATTTTGTGTCCATGGCCAGGAAACTCCCCAGACCTTAATCCCATTGAGAACTTGTGGTCAATCGTCAAGAGGCGTGTAGACAAACAAACCCTACAAATTCTGACAAACTCCAAGCATTGATTATGCAAGAATGGGCTGCCATCAGTCAGGATGAGACCCAGAAGTTAATTGACAGCATGCCAGGGCGGATTGCAGAGGTCTTGAAAAAGAAGGGTCAATACTGCAAATATTGACTCTTTGCATCAACTTCATGTAATTGTCAATAAAAGCATTTGACACTTATGAAATGCTTGCAATTATTCTTCAGTATTCTATAGTAACATCTGACAAAAATATCTAAAGACACTGAGGCAGCAGACTTTGTGAAAATTAATATTTGTTTCATTCTCAAAACGTTTGGCCACGACTGTAACTACTACGACTAAGATACGTGGTTTACTTATCTAGCTATCTAAAGATGAATGCACTGTAATTCGCTCTGGAGAAGAGCATCTGCTAAATTACTCAAATGTAAATGGACCTCACCAGGGGTGTGTGTGTGTGTGTGTGTGTGTGTGTGTGTGTGTGTGTGTGTGTGTGTGTGTGTGTGTGTGTGTGTGTGTGTGTGTGTGTGTGTGTGTGTGTGTGTGTGTGTGTGTGTGTGTGTGTGTGTGTGTGTGTGTGTGTGTGTGTGTGTGTGTGTGTGTGTGTGAGAGAAAGAGAGTTTGTGGTTGGATCTCAGTTTTTTTAGTGTCTATTTTTCAGGTTGTGTGTTCTGAAGTTGTCAGGAACACTTGTGGTTTTCCAAAGAAGATGTTGGAGACTGCTGTGCTGTTTCAACCTTTTCCACTCCTGATTTCACTCTGGCAGAAGTGATAGTGACTGCCAAAAAAGCTTTCAGCCTTACTCAGCAGCTGGGATGTGCCACTCAGGTTCGGGATGCTGGGAAGCTCACTGTTTGTGGTTCGGCATACGGCTGCCTGCGTTATTAACCATACAATAGGCGTATTCACTCTTCCTGTTCAACTACATTAACAGTACATATTGTCAAAGGGCAGGGAATGATCTGAGAGATTTCACAAGGGAAACGAGGGTGTGCGTTGAAGGAGGACGTTTTATTAGCACAAGGCAGCAGGAGGATTGTCACCGACAGCGCCTCTCATGCTGAATGATGTCATTGTACAGATCTGGTGTGATACAAGCTGATAGGATATTAACTGGCCGGTGGTCATTTACTGTCACAATGGGCAAACAGATGCTGGGCCTGCCACTCTTATCTCCTCATGCTGAAAGTCTCAATGGGGGATGGATCCTCCTGCATCCCTCTCCTCCTCTTTCTATTGAACCATATGCAAAGGCGTTCACTAGAATACCCATCTGCAATTAGAATTGCAGGGTGAATGAGTGTGTGGCAACAGGGTGTGCATTAGCCACTTCTCTCACAGACCCCTGGGAATTCTTTCTGTCTCTCCTATATGTCTTTCAGAATTGGTTGGACCCCTCCAAGGAGATCAAGAAGCAGATGCGCAGTGAGTATCCTCGGCCCACACGCAGCACACACACCATGGTTCGATTCCTGAATGCTGATTGGCTGAAAGCGGTGGTATATCAGACCGTATACAGTGGGAATGACAAAATGATGCTATTTACTGGTCTAATTACGTTGGTAACCAATTTATAACAGCTATAAGGCACCTCGCGTTTGTGGTATATGGACATTATACCACGGCTAAGGGCTGCATCCAGGCACCTGTTGCGTCGTACCTAAGAACAGCCCTTAGCCGTGGAATAATGACCCTATACTACACCTCTCCTGGCCTTATTGCTTCATTATATACTGTTTGTATATGGAATCTGCTAAATACTTATGCAGTAGAATCAGAAGCTTTAGTCCCATTATGCAAGATGATATAATGAGTTTGTTTAACATAAGTGTATTGCTATGCTGCTGCTGGAGAATGTTCACACAAATAGATCTTTATTGTGACACATGTTATGGTGATTTTATGACTATGTCATACATGTGACCCCACTCTCTGAGGGTGTCTCAGGGGGAGTTGGGATACGCACATTTCCAATTCCCACATGTGTTTTAATACACACTTGTACATGTGTGAAATAGGACAAATATAAGTACCCTCCTAATTATTACTATTATTATGGTTGTTATTATTACTACTGTTATTTTTGCATGTGTGTCACTCACACCTTTGTGATACATGTCCAGTCCACATGGGGAGTAAACTCATCACATCTCCTGTGTCGCTCCTCAGCTGCTCCCTGGCACTTTGCCTTCTCTGTCAAGTTCTACCCTCCAGACCCCTCCCAGTTGACAGAGGACATCACCAGGTACTGTTGTACAGCAAAGCAGTGTGAAGAGGCCCCCATAGCATTCTCACATACTGTTTTTATATATACACACACACATACTGTACATACATATAAACTGGCTGCACGCAAAGTCTCTCATAATTATCAGTTCTCACATTGAACTATCTCTGTCAAACAACAAACGTTTGTACCGAAATACTTTTTACGATTGTAATCATTTACAGGGCATATTTCACCGCAAAGGATTCAAAAACATACTCTATTTCCAGGTTTAGCTACATTTGGAGTTTCACTGGCTGTTATGGATGAACTCCTCAACATTCTCATTGGAGCTTGCCTTTGGTGAGAACTTATTTGAACTCTCTCTCTTTTATGACAGGTACTACCTGTGTCTTCAGCTGAGAGATGACATGTTGTCAGGCCGTCTGCCCTGCTCCTTCGTGACCCACGCCCTGCTGGGTTCCTACGCCGTGCAGGCCGAGCTGGGAGACTATGACACCGATGACCACGGTCCGGACTACGTCAGCGACTTCCGCTTCGCACCCAATCAGACGCGAGAACTGGAGGAGAGGGTCATGGAGCTCCATCGTAACTACAGGTAGGAGTTATGCTCAGGGTCAAGAGTATCTTCTGACCACCAGAAAAATGATAGGGCCATGACTATGGTCACATGATCAGAATAAATGCTCTTGGCCCAGTTAGATTTATTTCAGTTGCATGTTTGTAGTAAATCCATTTTGGTTACATCCAGTGGTGTAGTGGTGCCTGGAGAAATGGGATTACACAGATCAAATGGCCCGTCTGGCAAAGGAAAGCGCCCTGTTTCAAAATTCTATGTTTTCCTATAGTTTTTTTCAGGTTTAATTAAAAAATATATATTTAAAAAAAATACGATGTCATTCGTCCACAACAATGCTCTTAAACAATATCAGGAAAACATTTTTGATGTTTGGGAATTTTTGAGGGGATGATGTAGTTGCCCTTTAATTCAGTTATGCACCTATCAAGAGACAGTTTGGCTAGCGGTGTCTCTATAGGCCAACTGTACAACAATGTTGGCCTACAGAGTACATGCGATGGCAGAGTTTGAAAAACAAGTGCCCTCCCATTGATACAAATCATCACAATATCATTCTGCCAGGAGATGTTCTTTGCAATTAGCATTTAATTGGGAAGGTTTTTTGGGAAAGCCTTTAGAAATATTCATTCAAACAGAGCATGTGGACTGAATTTCACATCCAAAGATTTAACTAAGTATAACAGGTAGAAAATAACTGTTTTTGTAGGGTTTTTCTCAAATAACAACCAGAGCTGCGTCTCTACTGTCCAACACATTTAACCTCACCACAGTACTTAGTATTAGTGGCATCTTTCCTAATAGCATAGGGTGAAACGTAAAAAAAACAACTCACTCAGATTATGTGGTTAATAGCATGGAGCATCCACCTGCAATACATCCCAATACCTAAGACAGGTTAGGCCCCCTACCCCAAGGCAGTACTAAAGAAAATACAATTCTGCTGGCAGGGACTGTATGAGGGCTGGCAGGGACTAAAACAATAGAAGTAGTCTGCAACGTTGTCACGGTAATATTCTTCTCCTTTGAATGGCTAATTAGGCATGAATGTTCACATTAACAAATCAAATCAAAGTTTATTTGTCACGTGCACTGAATACAACAGGTATTCACCTTACAGTTTACTTACAGGCTCTAACCAATATGGCAAAAAAGGTATTAGGTGAACAATAGGTAGGTAAAGAAATAAAACAACAGGCTATATACAGTAGTGAGGCTATAAAAGTAGCGAGGCTACATACAGACACCGGTTCGTCAGGCTGATTGAGGTAGTATGTACATGTAGATATGGTTAAAGTGACTATGCATATATGATGAACAAAGAGTAGCAGTAGCATAAAAAAGGTGTTGGCAGGTGGTGGGTGGGACACAATGCAGATAGCCGGGTTAGCCACTGTGCGGGAGCACTGGTTAGTCAGCCCAGTTGAGGTAGTATGTACATTGTACATTAATGTATAGTTAAAGTGACTATGCAATAATGATAAACAGAGAGTAGCAGCAACGTAAAAAGAGGGGTTGGGGGGGCACACAATAGAATAGCCCGGGTAGCCATTTGATTACCTGTTCAGGAGGCTTATGCCTTTGGGGTAAAAATGTTGAGAAGCCTTTTTGTCCTAGACTTGACACTCCGGTACCGCTTGCCATGTGGTAGTAGAGAGAACAGTCTATGACTGGGGTGGCTGGGGTCTTTAACAATTTTTAGGGCCTTCCTTTGATACCGCCTGGTGTAGAGGTTCTGTGATGTACTGGGCCATACGCACTACCCTCTGTAGTGCCTTGCGGTCAGACGCCGAGTAGTTGCCGTACCAGGCAGTGATGGAACCAGTCAGGCTGCTCTTGATGTTGTAGCTGTAGAACCTTTTGAGGATCTCAGGACCCATGCCAAATCTTTTTAGTTTCCTGAGGGGGAATAGGCTTTGTCGTGCCCTCTTCACGACTGTCTTGGTGTGTTTGGACCAACAGTGTCCCTTCTTATACTTGCACTACTATGTATTGTCAAACGTTAATGTCCTCTTCTTTCAAAACATAAACAGAAAGTTCAATCACTTTCACAGAAATCTTTTATAACAAAATTACTTCAACTCACAGCTGTTATTAACAATTCATTGATGTCCATCACTCCGATGGGTAACTAGCTACCGTAACATCACTCTGGCTGGTAGCTTGCTCCATCGATTGAACTAAAAAAAACTTCTTCTTTTTTTATTTCACCTTCATTTAACCAGGTAGGCCAGCTGAGAACAAGTTCTCATTTACAACTGCTACCTGGCCGAGATAAAGCCAAGCAGAGCGTCAAAAATAACAACACAAAGTTACACATTGGATAAACAGTCAATAACACAATCGAAAAGTCTATGTACAAGTGAGGTGAAATAATTACAATTTAGCATTAACACTGGAGTAGTAGATGTGCAGATGATGATGTGCAAGTAGAGATACTGGGGAGCCAAAAAAAACAAAAACAATATGGGATGAGGCGGTTGGGTGTGCTATTTACAGATGGGCTGTGTACAGGTACAGTGATTGATAAATATTTATTTTACCTTTATTTAACTAGGCAAGTCAGTTAAGAACAAATTCTTATTTTCAATGATGGCTGAGGAACAGTGGGTAAACTGCCTGTTCAGGGGCAGAACGGGAGATTTGTACCTTGTCAGCTCGGGGGTTTGAACTTGCAACCTTCTGGTTGCTGGTCCAACACTCAAACCACTAGGCTACCCTGCCACCACATATATAGTATATAGTGATTGCAATTGTTCCCGAATGAGTGAGCGTTCATGTGCAAAGGATTAGCATTTCAATTATTATAATTATCAACTGTTTGTTGTCTTATCTCAGTCGACCCCCACTTCCCTTTTGTACACCAAACAGCCGCGATGCCAGTTTTTCCCACTAGGGAAACTCCGTTATCATTTCCTTGTAACTATCTACTGTTTGTTTATTTATTTCTGTGAATTACTTAGTTAGTAAATAAATGATTTTAAGACAATTGATGTATGGATGACTCATAGTGAAGACTGGGTTCATGCAGATAACCAACATTTTACAATGTTTGGAATGAGACTAACGTGATGTAAAGAATTCCTTAATCAGAAGACAATTGTTCAGATATGAAAATATCTGAAAAGTTATATTAGGAAAATTATAACTTTGTAATCTGAATATTTTCTTTGGTGCCCCGACTTCCTAGTTAATTACAGTTACATGATTAATCAGTTTAATAGCGTAATACTAATTACAGAGAATCTTTGATAAAAACTAAAAGTATTTTAATGATAGTAAAGACACGACAGAGACTTTGTTGCAAAATAGGAAGCTGATTCTAGATGTAATTTTGTATTGGAGATGCTTAATGTGAGTCTGAAAGGAGAATTTACAGTCTAACCAGACACCTATGTATTTGTAGTTGTCCACATGTTCTAATTCAGAACCGCCCAGAGTTGTGATGCTAGTCGGACGGGCGGGTGCGGGGCAGCAATCGGTTGAAGAGCATGCACTTAGTTTTACTTGCATTTAAAAGCAGTTGGAGGCTACGGAAGGAGAGTTGTATGGCAGTGAATCTTATTTGGAGTTTTGTTAACACAGTGTCCAAAGAGGGGTCAGATGTATACAGAATGGTGTCGTCTGCGTAGAGGTGGATCAGATAATCACCAGCAGCAAGAGCGATATCATTGATATATACAGAGAAAAGAGTCCGACCGAGAATGGAACCCTGTGGCACCCTCATAGAGACTGCCAGTGGTTCGGACAACAGGCCCTCCGATTTGACACACTGAACTCTATCTGAGAAGGAGTTGGTGAACCAGGCGAGGCAGTCATTTGAGAGCTGTTGATTGTGGTGATTGACAGAGTTGAAAGCTTTGGCCAGGTCGATGAAGACGGCTGCACATTACTGTCTTTTATCGATGGCGGTTATGATATAGTTTAGGACCTTGAGCGTGGCTGAGGTGCACCCATGACCAGCTCGGAAACCAGATTGAATAGTGGAAAAGGTATGGTGGGATTCGACGTGGTCAGTGATCTGTTTGTTGACTTGGCTTTCTAAGATTTTAGAAAGGCAGGGCAGGATGGCTATAGGTCTATAACAGTTTGGGTCTAGAGTATCTCCCCCTTTGAAGAGGGGGATGACCGCGGCAGCTTTCCATTTGAAGAGGGGGATGACCGCGGCAGCTTTCCAATCTTTGGGGATCTCAGATGATACGAAAGAGAGGTTGAACAGGCTAGTAATAGGGGTTGCAACAATTTTGGCAGATAATTTTAGAAAGAGAGGGTCCAGATTGTCTAGCCCAGCTGATTTGTAGGGATCCAGCTTTTGCAGATCTTTCAGAACATCAGCTGTCTGGATTTGGGTGAAGGAGAAGTGGGTGGGTGGGGGCTTGGGTAAGTTTCTTCGGGGGTGCAGAGCTGTTGGCCGGGGTAAGGGTAGCCAGATGGAAGGCATGGCCAGCCGTAATGATTGATTATCGTGGATTTATCGGTGGTGACAGTGTTTCCTAGCCTCAGTGCAGTGGGCAGCTGGGAGGAGGTGCTCTTATTCTCCATGGACTTTATAGTGTCCCAAAACTTTTTGGAATTAGTGCTACAGGATGCAAATATCTGTTTGAAAAAGCTAGCCTTAGCATTCTTACCTGACTGTGTATATTGGTTCCTGACTTCCCTTAACAGTTGCATATCACAGGAGCTATTCGATGCAAATGCAATACGCCACAGGATGTTTTTGTGCTGGTCAAGGGCAGTCAAGTCTGGGGTGCACCAAGGGCTATATCTGTTCTTAGTTCTGCATTTTTGGAACAGGGCATGCTTATTTAAGATGGTGAGAAAAACACTTCTAAAGAGCAACCAGGCATCCTCTACTGACAGGATGAGGTCAACATTCTTCCTGGATACCCGGGCCAGGTTGATTAGAAAGGCCTGCTCACTGAAGTGTTTTAGGTTGCGTTTGACAGTGATGAGGCATGGTCGTTTGACCGTGGACCCATTACGGACGCAGGCAATGAGGCAGTGATCGCTGAGATCCTGGTTGAAGACAGCAGAGGTGTATATAGAGATCAAGTTGGTTATGATGATATCTATGAGGGTGCCCATGGTTACAGATGTAGGATTGTACCTGGAAGGTTTCTTTGCAAATTTGTGTGAGATTGAGGGCATCTAGCTTAGATTGTAGCACGGCCGGGGTGTTAAGCATATCCCCGTTTAGGTCACCTAACAGTATGAACTCTGAAGATAGATGGGGGGTAATCAATTCACATATGGTTTCCAGGACACAGCTGGGGGCTGAGGGTGTCTATAACAAGTGGCAATGGTGAGAGACTTATTTCTGGAAAGGTGGATTTTTTAAAGTAGAAGCTCGAATAGTTTGGGCACAGCCCTGGATAGTATGAGAGAACTCTGCAGGCTATCTCTGCAGTAGATTGCATCTCCGCCCCCTTTGGCAGTTCTATCTTTTCGGAAAATTTTGTAGTTGGGGATGGATTTTGTTGGCCTTCCTAAGCCAGGATTCAGACACGGATAGGTCATCAGGGTTGGTGGAGTGTGCTAAAGCAGTGAATAAAACACACTTAGGGAGGAAGCGTCTGATGTTAACATGCATGAAACCAAGGCTTTTATGGTTACATAAGTCAACAAGTGAGAGCGCCTGGGGAATAGGTGTGGTGCTGGGGGCTACAGGACCTGGGTTCACCTCTACATCCCCAGAGGAACAGAGGAGGAGTAGGATAAGAGTACGGCTACAGGCTATAAGAACTGGTCGTCTAGTGCTTTGGGAACAGAGAATAAAAGGAGCATAGATAGATTCAGGGCATGATGTACAGACAAGGGTATGGTAGGATGTGAGCACAGTGGAGGTTAACCTCGGTATTGAGTGACGATGAGAGCGGTTGCGTCTCAGGAGGCACCATTTAAGCCAGGTGAGATCTCCGCATGTGTGGAGGGTGGGACAACGTTAACAGCAGTAGACAAGGCATATTGACATTAGGGAGAGGCATGTGTAGCCAACGATAATCCCGAAGGCGAAATGACATGGTGGTATGGAACAATCCTTTTCCAGAACTAGCACGTCCTATTTCTGATACTCCAACTTAAGTTACTTTCTGAATTCAGCTTCTCTCTACTTGTTATCATTCTCTCACTTTCTCCTCCTTTTGCAACACACTTGCCTGTGCACTCCCTCGCTCCACCTCTACCCAGGACCATTTTAGAGCCGGCCGTGACGTCTCCTGGCTCATAGTAGTCTTGTAAAGTCCCTGAACAGAACAGCAAAGCCATATTCCTAGACTCCGCCACACAAGACTCGGACCACACCTTTTCAATACCTGGTTTGCATACCCATTGTTGCCTTTGTTAGCATTTACTGGTAGATATCATACATTGAAATGTCTTTCCTTCCCTCCATTACCAACTACCGATGTCGTTCTTCTGTGAGCTGCTCCATGTGCCTTCCAGTTGAGAGCTGCGCACTCTTGCTGCCTGACAGATGGTATTCCGTTGAAACTACTAGGCTATGTGTGCGACTCGCATGAATATATTTCATGTGCTTTGCATTTGTGTAGGTTACTTTGTGCATGATTTCTCTATTGTTCTACAGTACATCATTGATACAGCGTATACCTCCACTATACTACTTTGATGCGCATCAGTGGGGATTAAGAAGTGAGTATACGCAATGACCACTGAGTGGGTATAGAGCATATACCTGCATAATAGTCCCCACTACGTCACTGGTTTCATCTCCATCTCTCATTCATATGGAAACATTGGAGCCTGTTGAAACAGCTCTACTCAGACAGTGTCCAACAACACATCATACATATGTTGACAAATGCCACCACATTGCCCTGGCATCTGTCATGGCTGTCTACATGGAGGCCTTGCCAACACTATCAACACTTCCCCAGTCTCAGGGTCTCCTCCCTCCCTGTCCAGGCATGGCAACAGCTCTTGGCTCTTGGCCAAAGGTGGAGGAAGAGACATGGGAATGGATATATCAGGCCTACCACTCTAAAATATTAAATGTGTTCTCCTGTGTGAGTAGATGTATTTTTGTTTCAGGGGTATGACGCCAGCTGACGCAGAAATCAACTTCCTAGAAAATGCTAAGAAGCTATCCATGTATGGGGTGGATCTCCATCATGCCAAGGTATGCTGTTACATCAGCCTGATCACTAGATATTGACTTTGATTTTGGACTTTTGAAAAGGCCCTGAGAACGTTGATATAGGCCTGGGCGCAAATTCATGATGCTCAGAGCCAGAGCGAGCTGCTTAGAATACTACTCCACCGCAGTTCACAATGTTCTAGCAAGCCGTGAGATTACTTGATGATACTTTGAGTTGTTTCTGTTTTAACCCTGTAACCACGTGGATTTAAGACTGTAACCACATGGAATTAATGTGTAAAACATAGATGTTAATCCAGTTTCAAACTATGAGATTTTATTGGTTACATAGGACATTTTGTGCATCTATGTTCCTATGTGATTTATTTGACCCTATACACCAACATATTGCTTTATTTCCTCTCCTTCCCTCTCTTCTTCCTCTCTTTTCATCATCCTCTACTCTGCCATGCTGGCTCTTGGCTGCTCCAGGATTCAGAAGGGATTGACATCATGCTGGGCGTATGTGCCAACGGCCTCCTGATATACCGCGACCGCCTGAGGATCAACCGCTTCGCCTGGCCAAAGATTCTCAAGATATCCTACAAGAGGAGTAACTTCTATATCAAGATCCGGCCCGGAGAGGTAGGCTGAACCAAATGATAGAATGGCTGCACTGTAGTTGAGGTTTTACCACCTTACAAAATGATGCGTTGAGAAATGTATGCACTCCATTTCTGTTAGAACTGGAAATACGACCAGCTAAAGACAGTGTGGAACTAACCACGTGGAATTAAATCAACTTCCTGGAAAATGTTATGTGGACCATTGCTCTGGAACAAGCTGGACTTATCTACATGACAGCTAGCTAGCATTTCCGCCTTCAAAAGAGCAGTACACATAGTTGTAATGTGTGCTTGGATTTGTATGTATGCTACCACGTGTGATGTGTATGCTGTGATTTTAGATGTGCTTGTGAATGTATGCCAATGGGTATGCTGTATATGTTTTTATTGATTCTATGGAAGCCAGGACTCCCTGGAAAACAGTGGCAAGTATTACTGAGTGGACTATCCTTGCTAAATAAATGCCAATGAAAAATAGTATTCCCCCCACAATTTTGCTGCTCCACAGGCTTAGAATCTATAGCCTGCCCCTCTCTCCAAGTCCCTGTTCAGTTCTTGCAGCGCTGCAGACTCAACCTCTGCAGCCTACTGAGCTGAGCCCCAGCCCAGTGTGACAGGCTGTCTGGCCAGGCCTTCTGAAGTGACAGAGCCCCATAGTGAACCAGTGGAAGAGAGGGATAAAGGGAGCTTTTAACACGGCCAGTGCAGCTGCAGCAGCACCCAGAATATAGGGATGAAAAGTATAAATATAGAGCCATGAAATGCCACCCTCATATTTGTCCCTGCTGTCTGAAAACTGCAGTTTCTTAGTCCTTTGCTCAGCTCAGTGCAGGAATCTGTCTGGTGGTCACAGGGCTGTAATTTCAGGGAGAGCCGATTACTGTAATCTTAGAAAAAAAGTGTACCAAATGGGGTTATTCAACTGTCCCAATAAGATATCAATTTAGGTTCCAAGTAGAACCATGTTGGGTTCCATGAACCCTCTTTAGAAAGGTTTCTACATGGAACCAAAAAGGGTTATTCAAAGGGTTCTCCTATGGGGAGAGCCAACGAACCTTTAAAGGTTCTAGATAGCACCTTTTTTTTCCAAGAGTGTCGTGTGCTTTCTTGGGAGTGTTAACCGTCCGGGGATTTAAAGCAGTGGATAGTTTCACACGGTGTCTTTTTGCTTAGAGCTCATTGCATCTCCTGAGTGACAAGCCGATTCAGCAAATGTAGTTGAACAGCATATAACTTAAAATTGTGACAGTTTGGAATATGAAATAAAGTGATGATGCATGTCAAGGTTATTTTTAAGAATGTATCATGTCATTCAAAACTGCTGTCACTCCCTCATACTCTAATCTATGTAACCACAGTAAACAACTGCCCATCCCTCCCTCCTTCCCTCTGTTTCTGTCTCCCTCTCTGAAACCAGTACGAGCAGTTTGAGAGCACTATTGGCTTCAAGCTTCCAAACCATCGGGCGGCTAAGAGACTGTGGAAGGTCTGCATCGAGCACCACACCTTCTTCAGGTATCTTTTCCCTTCAAGGAGTAGGACTCTATTATGTTACGCCTAGCAAGCCATTTCTCCTCAAGTCCTCTTCATCTTAGGCAGCCAAATATAGCTACCATCTCAACACTCACATCCCTCCTGTCCACATCACTCAGTAGCTTCTTCCCAGCAGCCTACAGCACCTACTGTATCCTGCTACAGGGGAAGCTCAGGAGTGATTAGAGCACAGCTTTGATCAGGGCTCCGTCTCCCTATAGGCACCATCCACAGCAGCATTTTTTCCACAGCAGCCAGCACTACACAGAGGCTCAGGGTGTTTCCCTCTCTGTTTCCTCCTCATGTTACTTTGTATCTCTGGTGCTTCTCTACCCCTGTTACCTCAGGCTTTGAGGAATTCACTGTAAGGGGAATAGGGAACCACATACAGTAGTATAAAGCAATGTTTTCAACACTGCAACAGTGCAAAGATCAGAGTCCAATGTTCTCAGCATTTTACAAAGTTATTTATTACATCCAGTAACTAATCTTATACTAACATCTGGTCTTTCTCTCAATCGTATTGCTCTAAAGCAAGGATGGGGAATTTCTCTTTCCCCAGTATTTTAAGTTAACCCTTGTTGTTTTTATACTGTTGCAACCAAAATGGCAGGTAATCTTCAGGTTAAAGTCCCCAGAATTAGGGCTGATGAATTCCTCTCTGTCTGTGGACTATACACCTCCAGGTTAGTGTCTCCAGAGCCTCCTCCTAAGGGCTTCTTGGTGATGGGCTCTAAGTTTCGATACAGTGGGCGAACCCAGGCCCAGACACGGCAGGCCAGCGCTCTCATAGACCGGCCCGCGCCACACTTTGAACGCTCCACCAGCAAGAGGTACTTGCTGTCCCGCAGTCTGGACGGAGGTAGGTACCATAGTGGTGTTCCTCAAGGGCTACTCACACAACGAACAATTGTTAAAAGTGAAAATATTGAATGATACATTAGTGGCTATGGGATATTTTTTCATACCTAAAGACAGTGTCTTAAGATGTACTGTAGATGTGGCCATATACTTACTGTATGTATATCTAATGCTGGACTGTTCTCTCATAATAAAACAGTCCCACTGTGCCTTGGTCTAACTAGCAGAGTTCTCCCGGCCAGTGTCGGCCATGTGTGAAAACCAGGATGGTCTGTCCCAGCACAGTGGCAGTGAACACCCCCACCTCCACAGCCCCTCTGGGGACGAACAGGAGACAGAACTGGAACCACCCAGTTTGGAGCAGGACCAAGAGGAGGATCAGGATGAGGAACAGGATCTAGAGGAATACCACGACCAAGAGGAGGATGAGGATGGTGTCCCCACCCCCAGCAAGAAGAAGGAGATCAAGGTACTGTTAGGGTTATCACGTTACTGTTAGGGTTAAGGTTATCAAGTTACTGTTACTGTTAGGATAAGGGTTAGGGCAGCATTTCCCAAACTCGGTCCTCGGGACATAAGGGGAGCAAGTTTTGGTTTTTGCCCCGAACACTACACAGCCAGCTGATCTAAATGATTGAAGCTTGATGATTAGTTGATTATTTTAAATCAGCTGTGTGTAGTGCTAGGGAAAAACAAAAACAAATCATGCACCCTTTGGGGTCCTGAGGACTGAGTTTGGGAAACCCTGGGTTAGGGCAAGGTACTGTTAGGCAGATGGGAGGAAGCCTTTAGAGGGTAGCTATATGACTTAAGATACTATGGTGGTCATATTTGGTTCAGAGGGTAAATGGCCCAACCTAGCCTGGTTGATTGATCTGTATGTGCTTTAGCCAACTCCAAAAACATTCCCTAGGCTACATGACATAGGAGTTGGATAAAACACAAACATATTTGTGGACCCAGGCTCAGCCTACTTGTTTCTCAGAATCAAAAACATTCACATTTGATGGTAGGCGCCACTCTAGGATGGAAATAGGCTATAAGTAAGGATACAATGCAGTATAAGTAGGATGATACCTATGGAAGCTTAGAGAGACACACATCTTGTGTGGATATGATGTTTGTGTCAGGGTGGAGGAGTCCATCAGTGCAGATTGTCAGATGGCAGTGACTGCAGGGGTGCTGCTGGTGCTAGAGTGTACCGCTGGAACTTTGGGTACCACTGTGACATTCTCTGCTGAGGTTTAAAGCTAAATATTTAAAGCAAAATGAACTCTGCTCCCTCTCTGCCACTCGGAGGCTAACCAGTATAGCTCACTATCATCACTAACTGCTGTATCGAACCTTCACTTATCTCTCATGCCAAGCCAACCAACTTCTCCTGCTGCTGTTCTTTCTTGCTCTCTCTTCCTGTCATTCACTAATATGCTCTCTCTCTCTTTAACCCTCGCTGGCAAAAGGAGGATGCTGGGTCCCCACTTGACAATATACAGGAGGTATTTGGTGTCTGGTGGCCTGTCTGTCTCTCTGTCAGTCTGTCTGTCTGTCAGTCTGTGAGATGGCCCTATGCTTACCAGTCTTTTTGTGTTCAGTAATCCCGCATATTAGTGATAAACTAGCAGTATGCCTAAGTGACATACAGTGAGTAATCTTCTGCAACATCATATCTTTGTTTGCACCCAAAGTATTACATTGAAGCTGCAAAGCATTCATTTGATGCTGTTCATTGGAGAGCCAATATTTTAAGGGCTGTCAAATTAACACGTTAATAACGGGTTAAGGCATGACATGCTTATCAGCGGTAAATATTTTTGATGTCATTAATCGTGTCTCCATTTCACCGCACGGAACATTTTAAGCGCAGAACACAACACGGAACACAGCTACAGTCTTAGCTTGCACCTTTACATGGCTGAAGACCGTGGGCCTCCAGGCAAAATTATGCCAAATATCACCAGAGCTATGTTTTTCTTTCTGCCTGAAATTGGTGCGCGTGTCGCAGCCCATTTTAAATTACTTGCGAGACAATTTATATTGTATTTACATATTTTATTTATTGTTTAACTATCTAGTCATGTTAACTAGCTAGCTAGGAACCTGATAACTTGACCCACTGACTAGGCTATTCACAAAATGTAGATGGCACAGGAAGAACTGAAAAGGAATATGCCACTAAAAGAGATGCTTCAAAGTTAGGCTGCATTTGCAAGAGTGGGTATGTATGCCTGTGTGTGTGTGTGTGTGTGTGTGTGTGTGTGTGTGTGTGTGTATGTGTGAAAGAGGATGTGTGTGAGAATGGGAGTATGTGAAAGAGAGATGTGAGGGAGAGTGTGTAGGCCTATATCAAATCAAATTTTATTAGTCACATGCGCCAAATACAACAGGTGTAAACCTTACAGTGAAATACTTAATTACGAGCCCCCAACCGAAAATATACGGATAAGAATAAGAGATAAAAGTAACATGTAATTGAAGAGGAGCAGTAAAAAAGAACAATATACGTATACAGGGGGTTGCCGGTACAGAGTCAATGTGTGGGAGCACCGGTTAGTTATGGTAGTATGTACATGTAGGTAGTTAATTAAAGTTAATTAAAGTGACTATGCATAGATGACAACAGAGAGTGGCATCGGTGTGGAGAGAGGAGGGGGAGGGCAATGTGAATAGTCTGGGTAGCCATTTGACTAGATTTTCAGGAGTCTTATGGCTTGGGGGTAAAAGCTGTTGAGAAGCCTCTTGGACCTAGACTTGGCACTCTGGTACCTCTTGCCGTGTGGTAGCAGAGAGAACAGTCTATGACTAGGGTGGCTGGAGTCGTTGACAATTGTTAGGGCCTTCCTCTGACACTGCCTGGTATAGAGGTTCCTGGATGGCCGGAAGCTTGACCCAGTGATGTACTGGGCCGTTCGCACCACCCTCTGTAGTGCCTTGCGGTCGGAGACCGAGCAGTTGCCATACCAGGCAGTGATGCAACCAGTCAGGATGGTGCAGATGTAGAACCTTTTGAGGATCCGAGGACCCATGCCAAATCTTTTCAGTCTCCTGAGGGGGAATAGGTTTTGCCGTGCCTGCTTCACGACTGTCATGGTGTGCTTGGACCATGTTAGTTTGTTGGAGATGTGGACACCAAGGAATTTGAAGCTCTCAACCTGCTTCACTGCGGCCCTGTCGATGAGAATGGGGGCGTGCTCGGGTCCTCTTTTTCCTGTAGTCCACAATCATCTCCTTTGTCTTGGTCACGTTGAGATAAAGGTTGTTGTCCAGGCAACACATGGCCAGGTCTCTGACCTTCTCCCTATAGCCTGTCTCGTTGTTGTCAGTGATTAGGCCTAGCACTGTTGTGTCATCAAATTTAATGATGGTATTGGAGTCGTGCCTGACCGTGCAGTCATGAGCGAACAGGGAGTACAGGAGGGGCTGAGCACACACCCCTGAGGGGCCCCTGTGTTGAGGATCAGCGTGGCAGATGTGTTGTTACCTACCCTTACCACCTGGGGGCGGCCCGTCAGGAAGTCCAGGATCCAGTTGCAGAGGGAGATGTTTAGTCCCAGGGTCCTTAGCTTATTGATGAGCTTTGAGGGCACTATGGTGTTGAACGCTGAGCTGTAGTCAATGAATAGCAATATGGATTTCTTATACGCTTCCAGGTTAGAGTCCCGCTCCTTGAAAGCAACAGCTCTAGCCTTTAGTTCAGTGTGGATGCTGCCTGTAATCCATGGTTTCTGGTTTCTGGGTATGTACGTACGGTCACTGTGGGGACAACGTCATCGATGCACTTATTGATAAAGCCAATGACAGATGTGGTGTACTCCTCAATGCATTGGAGGAATCCCGGAACATATTCCAGTCTCTGCTAGCAAAAAAGTCCTGTAGCTTAGCATCTGCTTCATCTGACCATTTTTTTATCGATCTAGTCACTGGTGCATCTTGCTTTAATTTTTGCTCGTAAGCGGGAATCAAGAGGATAGAATTATGGTCAGATTTGCCAAATGGAGGGCAAGGGAGAGCTTTGTTTGCATCTCTGTGTGTGGAGTATTGGTGGTCCAGAGTTATTTTCCCTATGGTTGCACATTTAACATGTTGATTCAAATTAGGGAAAACTGATTTAAGTTTCCCTGCATTCAAGTAACCTGGCTACTAAGAGCGCTGTCTCTGGGTGAGCATTTTCTTGTTTGCTTATGGCAGAATACAGCTCATTCAATGATATCTTTGTGTCAGCCTCTGACTGTGGTGGTGTGTAAACAAATACAAAGAATATAGATGAAAACTCTCTCGGTAGGTTTTTTATTAAAAAAAAAAAAAATTCACCTTTATTTAACCAGGTAGGCTAGTTGAGAACAAGTTCTCATTTGCAACTGCGACCTGGCCAAGATAAAGCTTAGCAGTGTGAACAGACAACACAGAGTTACACATGGAGTAAACAATTAACAAGTCAATAACACAGTACAAAAAAGGCGAGTCTATATACATTGTGTGCAAAAGGCATGAGGAGGTAGGCGAATAATTACAATTTTGCAGATTAGCACTGGAGTGATAAATGATCAGATGGTCATGTACAGGTAGAGATACTGGTGTGCAAAAGAGCAGAAAAGTAAATAAATAAAAATGGTGTGGGGATGAGGTAGGTGAAAATGGGTGGGTTATTTACCAATAGACTATGTACAGCTGCAGCGATCGGTTAGCTGCTCAGATAGCACATGTTTGAAGTTGGTGAGGGAGATAAAAGTCTCCAACTTCAGGGATTTTTGCAATTCGTTCCAGTCACAGGCAGCAGAGTACTGGAACGAAAGGCGGCCAAATGAGGTGTTGGCTTTAGGGATGATCAGTGAGATACACCTGCTGGAGCGCGTGCTACGGATGGGTGTTGCCATCGTGACCAGTGAACTGAGATAAGGCGGAGCTTTACCTAGCATGGATTTGTAGATGACCTGGAGCCAGTGGGTCTGGCGACGAATATGTAGCGAGGGCCAGCCGACTAGAGCATACAAGTCGCAGTGGTGGGTGGTATAAGGTGCTTTAGTGACAAAACGGATGGCACTGTGATAAACTGCATCCAGTTTGCTGAGTAGAGTGTTGGAGGCAATTTTGTAGATGACGTCGCCAAAGTCGAGGATCGGTAGGATAGTCAGTTTTACTAGGTTAAGTTTGGCGGCGTGAGTGAAGGAGGCTTTGTTGCGGAATAGAAAGCCGACTCTTGATTTGATTTTCGATTGGAGATGTTTGATATGAGTCTGGAAGGAGAGTTTACAGTCTAGCCAGACACCTAGGTACTTATAGGTGTCCACAAATTCAAGGTCGGAACCATCCAGGGCGGTGATGCTCGTCGGGCATGCGGGTGCAGGCAACGATCGGTTGAAAAGCATGCATTTGGTTTTACTAGCGTTTAAGAGCAGTTGGAGGCCACGGAAGGAGTGTTGTATGGCATTAAAGCTCGTTTGGAGGTTAGATAGCACAATGTCCAAGGACGGGCCGGAAGTATATAGAATGGTGTCGTCTGCGTAGAGGTGGATCAGGGAATCGCCCGCAGCAAGAGCAACATCATTGATATATACAGAGAAAAGAGTCGGCCCGAGAATTGAACCCTGTGGCACCCCCATAGAGACTGCCAGAGGACCGGACAGCATGCCCTCCGATTTGACACACTGAACTCTGTCTGCAAAGTAATTGGTGAACCAGGCAAGGCAGTCATCCGAAAAACCGAGGCTACTGAGTCTGCCGATAAGAATATGGTGATTGACAGAGTCGAAAGCCTTGGCAAGGTCGATGAAGACGGCTGCACAGTACTGTCTTTTATCGATGGCGGTTATGATATCGTTTAGTACCTTGAGTGTGGCTGAGGTGCACCCGTGACCGGCTCGGAAACCAGATTGCACAGCGGAGAAGGTACGGTGGGATTCGAGATGGTCAGTGACCTGTTTGTTGACTTGGCTTTCGAAGACCTTAGATAGGCAGGGCAGGATGGATATAGGTCTGTAACAGTTTGGGTCCAGGGTGTCTCCCCCTTTGAAGAGGGGGATGACTGCGGCAGCTTTCCAATCCTTGGGGATCTCAGACGATATGAGAGAGAGGTTGAACAGGCTAGTAATAGGGGTTGCGACAATGGCGGCGGATAGTTTCAGAAATAGAGGCTCCAGATTGTCAAGCCCAGCTGATTTGTACGGGTCCAGGTTTTGCAGCTCTTTCAGAACATCTGCTATCTGGATTTGGGTAAAGGAGAACCTGGAAGGGCTTGGGCGAGAAGCTGCGGTGGGGGCAGAGTTGTTGGCCAATGTTGGAGTAGCCAGGCGGAAGGCATGGCCAGCCGTTGAGAAATGCTTGTTGAAGTTTTCGATAATCATGGATTTATCGGTGGTGACCGTGTTATCTAGCCTCAATGCAGTGGGCAGCTGGGAGGAGGTGCTCTTGTTCTCCATGGACTTCACAGTGTCCCAGAACTTTTTGGAGTTGGAGCTACAGGATGCAAACGTCTGCCTGAAGAAGCTGGCCTTAGCTTTCCTGACTGACTGCGTGTATTGGTTCCTGACTTCCCTGAACAGTTGCATATTGCGGGGACTATTCGATGCTATTGCAGTCCGCCACCGGATGTTTTTGTGCTGGTCGTGGGCAGTCAGGTCTGGAGTGAACCAAGGGCTGTATCTGTTCTTGGTTCTGCATTTTTTGAACGGAGCATGCTTATCTAAAATGGTGAGGAAGTTACTTTTAAAGAATGACCAGGCATCCTCAACTGACGGGATGAGGTCAATGTCCTCCAGGATACCCGGGCCAGGTCGATTAGGAAGGCCTGCTCGCAGAAGTGTTTTAGGGAGCGTTTGACAGTGATGAGGGGTGGTCGTTTGACTGCGGCTCTGTAGCGGATACAGGCAATGAGGCAGTGATCGCTGAGATCCTGGTTGAAGACAGCGGAGGTGTATCTGGAGGGCCAGTTGTTCAGGATGACGTCTATGAGGGTGCCCTTGTTTACAGAGTTAGGGTTGTACCTGGTGGGTTCCTTGATGATTTGTGTGAGATTGAGGGCATCTAGCTTAGATTGTAGGACTGCCGGGGTGTTAAGCATATCCCAGTTTAGGTCACCTAAAAGAACAAACTCTGAAGCTAGATGGGGGCGATCAATTCACAAATGGTGTCCAGGGCACAGCTGGGAGCTGAGGGGGTCGGTAACAGGCGGCAACAGTGAGAGACTTATTTCTGGAGAGAGTAATTTTCAAAATTAGTAGTTCGAACTGTTTGGGTATGGACCTGGAAAGTATGACATTACTTTGCAGGCTATCTCTGCAGTAGACTGCAACTCCTCCCCCTTTGGCAGTTCTATCTTGACGGAAGATGTTATAGTTGGGTATGGAAATCTCAGAATTTTTGGTGGCCTTCCTGAGCCAGGACTCAGACACGACAAGGACATCAGGGATAGCAGAGTGTGCTAAAGCGGTGAGTAAAACAAACTTAGGGAGGAAGCTTCTGATGTTGACATGCATGAAACCAAGGCTTTTTCGATCACAGAAGTCAACAAATGAGGGTGCCTGGGGACATGCAGGGCCTGGGTTTACCTCCACATCACCCGCGGAACAGAGAAGGAGTAGTATGAGGGTGCGGCTAAAGGCTATCAAAACTGGTCGCCTAGAGCATTGGGGACAGGGAATAAGAGGAGCAGGTTTCTGGGCATGGTAGAATATATTCAGGGCATAATGCGCAGACAGGGGTATGGTGGGGTGCAGGTACAGCGGAGGTAAGCCCAGGCACTGGGTGATGATGAGAGAGGTTGTATCTCTGGACATGCTAGTTGTAATGGGTGAGGTCACAGCATGTGTGGGAGGTGGGACAAAGGAGGTATCAGGGGTATGAAGAGTGGAACTAGGCGCTCCATTGTGAACTAAAACAATGATAACTAACCTGAACAACAGTATACAAGGCATATTGACATTTGAGAGAGACATACAGTGAGGCATACAGTAATCACAGGTGTTGAATTGGGAAAGCTAGCTAAAACAGTAGGTGAGACAACAACAGCTAATCAGCTAGCACAACAACAGCAGGTAAAATGGCATTGACTAGGCAACGGGGCCGACAGATAAAACATAAACAAGCAGAATGAGGTACCGTGATTAATGGACAGTCCAGCGTGCATCAGCTATGTAGCCAAGTCATCAGTGTCCAGGGAAGCTGGATTAGTGAGTGTTATCCAGGTTAAATAAAACTAACAATGACTAAATAGCTTATAGCTAGTTAGCTAGTTAGCTTCTGGAGGTTCTTGAGTGTGTTCTAAAAATTAAAAATAATAGCGATTCCGTATCACATTGGGTTAGGCAGGTTACCGGAAGGTATAAACAAATTAAAAATCGGAAAGAGATAAGAGAGTAAATATGGGTCCAGTGAGTGTTTGGGACGAGGCGATTCAGACGGTTAGCAGGCCTGTGCTAACAAGCTAACAGTTAGTAGGCCGGTGCTAAACAAGGTAGCAGTTAGCAGGCCGAAATAGCAAGCAGGGAGATAGCAAGGGCTAGAGAGTTAGCCTTTGGGGGACGTCGCGATGGGGTGAGTCTTTTTATTCCTCTTCATGCGGTGACATCGATAGACCGGTCGTGGGTCCGGGTAATTGTAGCCCAGGAGTATGCTACGGTGGTAGGTATTGTAGCACAGGAGTATGCTACGGAGGTAGCACAGGTGCTCTGGCGGGGCTAGCTTCAGGCTAGGTGGGTGGAAGCGCTAGCCAGCAGTAATAGTCCGGGGTTGCGGTTTAGCTAAATAACTAGTTGTGAAGATCCAGATGTTCCGTTTGCGGCGGGAATCCGGGGATAAAAAAATAAATAGGTCCGTTATGCTCTAGTTAGAGTCGCGTTGTTCGAACTGGCGAGAGCTTTCCGAGCTAAAGGTTAGCTGAAGACCGCTAGCATAGCTGGTAGTTAGCTGGCTAGCTTCAGTTGAGGGGTTCCGGTTCCGAAGTAAATAAAAATACTAAATACTTTAGGAAAAAAGAAAAATAGCTACGTTGGGTGAGGCGGGTTGAAGGAGAGTATTTGGAAGCTGAGGTTTAGCACAATGTTTTAAAAGATATGCGAAGAAAAATATGTAAAGACGAAATATACACGGGACTAGGGACACGACACATCTTACTGCTACGCCATCTTGGTTGTCAAGGTAATGTGGTCTGCAGCTTATCATGAGAAACTTTACCTCAGGCGAGCAATAGCTCGAGACCTCCTTAAATATCGTGCACCAGCTGTTGTTTACAAAAATACGTTGACCACCGCCCCTTGTCTTACCAGATGCCGCTGTTCTATCCTGCTGGTACATCTGATAACCAGCCAGCTGTATGTTGATATTGTTGTCATTCAGCCACGACTCCATGAAGCATAAGATGTTACAGTTTTTAATGTCCCGTTGTTAGTTTAATCTTCCAAAAACTAGTTATTTTTATTGTCCAAAGATTGCATGTTTGAGAGCAGAATTGAGGGGAGTGGGGTTTTATTCGATCGCCTCCTACTCCTCAGAAGGCAGTCCGCCCTCCGGCCTCTCTTTCTCCGCCTCCTCTTCACGCAGATCACTGGGGTCGGTGCCTGTTCCCGAGGGAGCCGTATATCCTCTGCCTCGGGCTCGTCAGAGTCGTGAAAGAAGAAAAAGGATTCTGCTAGGCCGTGGTGAGTAATCGCAGTCCTGATGTATTTTCGGTCATAAGAGATGGTAGAAGCAACAATATGAATAAAAATACCTTTAAAAATCAAATCAAATCAAATGTATTTATAGAGCCCTTCGTACATCAGCTGATATCTCAAAGTGCTGTACAGAAACCCAGCCTAAAATGGCAAACAGCAAGCAATGCAGGTGTAGAAGCACGGTGGCTAGGAAAAACTCCCTAGAAAGGCCAAAACCTAGGAGGAAACCTAGAGAGGAACCAGGCTATGTGGGGTGGCCAGTCCTCTTCTGGCTGTGCTGGGTGGAGATTATAACAGAACATGGCCAAGATGTTCAAATGTTCATCAATGACCAGCATGGTCAAATAATAATAATCACAGTAGTTGTCGAGCGTGCAGCAAGTCAGCACCTCAGGAGTAAATGTCAGTTGGCGTTTCATAGCCGGTCATTAAGAGTATCTCTACCACTCCTGCTGTCTCTAGAGAGATGAAAACAGCATGTCTGGGACAGGTAGCACATCCGGTGAACAGGTCAGGATTCCATAGCCGCAGGCAGAACAGTTGAAAATGGAGCAGCAGCACGGCCAGGTGGACTGGGGACAGCAAGGAGTCATCATTGCAAACTGACCCTAGCCCCCCGACACATAAACTACTGCAGCATAAACACTGGAGGCTGACACAGGAGGGTCAGGAGACACTGTGGCCCCATCCGATGATACCCCCGGACAGGGCCAAACAGGAAGGATATAACCCCACCCACTTTGCCAAAGCACAGCCCCCACACCACTAGAGGGATATCTTCAACCACCAACTTACCATCCTGAGACAAGGCAGAGTATTGCCCACAAAGATCTCCGCCACGGCACAACCCAAGGGGGGGCGCCAACCCAGACAGGAAGATCACATCAGTGACTCAACCCACTCAAGTGACGCACCCCTCCTAAGGAGGGCATGAAAGAGCACCAGTAAGCCAGTGACTCAGCCCCTGTAATAGGGTTAGAGGCAGAGAATCCCAGTGGAAAGAGGGGAATCGGCCAGGCAGAGACAGCAGGGGCGGTTCATTGCTCCAGAGCCTTTTCGTTCACCTTCACACTCCTGGGCCAGAAGAAAAAGTTACAAACAATGCAGATAAAAAAAAAAAAAAAACACAATCGGTTGGGGGCACGTAAAACCTTTTGCTCCGGTGCCATTTTACACGTGTATATATCCAGTGGTTACAGTGTTTTCATAACATTGTTGGACAAGTGTAAAAGCTCTATTTTCTTTGCATTCATAGAGCCAGTTCTTTTTTCCTCCTATAGTCACACTCATTTAGAATGCCTGAAGCTTTAACAAATAAAATGTTAATTGTCACTTGCGCCGAATCGAAGGTGCGGACTTTACCGTGACATGCTTACTTACGAGCCCTTTCCCAACAATGCAGAATTAAAAAGTAAGAACAATTTGCAAAACACAATAAAATAACAATAGCATATACAATGAGGACCAGTACTGGGGTTTCAGTGGCGGGAACCGAGAATTAACGCCCCAAATCAACCCGGTTACCGAGAATTAACGCCCCAAATCACTCCTTTTTCTTGGGATAAATAACTGTGAGAAACCGGTGAATTATAATAAATCATGTATATGAAGAGCATGGCGTGAACTGTTAAATTATATGTGGTCTATATCTGGCTTCTTTAAGGCTTGCATGATGAATCATCAATTCTCAGCGTGGGGACAGACAGGCCATCTCAGTATGGGCACAGTTCACAATGCATGTCGACCTGTCATCTCATCATGGTAACTTCTTTTCTTGTGACAGGTAGGCCTAAATTTGGCAACATAGGCTATACTACAGTAATATAAAGACTGAATGCGCGTCTAAATTACCCATCTTCATCTGGATTTTGGAGGTCATCTGATTATTTTATTGAAAATATATATTTTTTTTATTGCAGCAGTGGAGTTTTAAAACAGCCTATCACTCGAGTATCTTGCTTTAAATCGTTTCTTTAACTCTCGCAGTTCAGATGTTCTCACTCTCCATCAACTCCATTCAAATTGCATCCAAAATAGATAATCATGTTCTGGATTGATATATAGCCCTATATATAGATGTCCTAGACTACCTCTTTCAGGTAATACATTCAAGGCAGTATAAGCTTTATATTTAGCTAACTAATGATTTGTTATGCATAATAAGCTTCTATTTTATAGCCACTGTCTCTTGCGCAATACGCACACACCTGTGCTCCGCTGGCTTCTCTCCTTAAAAAACGCTCCTTAGCACTTGGACTAGAATAGCTTGCTGAACATATATATATTTTTGCATTTATTATACCAATAGACTATTTGAAGTGTGTTAAATACGGCAGCCAATATAACTCATGGGTAGTTTGAAGTGCGAACACGCAATGGCGGTAGGCTGTAGCAGTTACTCAGCTAGCAATGAGGAATCGGACCAGAAGCAGCCCTTTTCAGGGGCCGGAGCTGATTGAATCGCCCGGAGTTGGGTGTCATACTTGGTGCAGAATGAAAATGAATGACCCCCCCAGAATCGGCCCAATTACATCGGGCGGTTTCCGGTACATTGGAATGTTGCCGTCTACCGGAATTCAGCCGACTTACCAGAAACCCCCTAGAAGCGGCCCGATGCAATTTTAAATAAATGTAGACAAAATGACCGATTTAGTCATTTTAAATATTACTATTATACATTTTAAACATACAAATTATACCCATCCACAAAATGTTTTTATTTATTTATTTATTCATTTTATTTTTTGAATTTTACCCCCTTTTCTCCCCAAGTTTCGTAGTATCCAATTATTAGTAGTTACTATCTTGTCTCATCGCTACAACTCCCATATGGGCTCGGGAGAGACGAAGGTCGAAAGTCATGCGTCCTCCGAAATACAACCCAACCAAGCCGCACTGCTTCTTAACACAACGCACATCCAACCCGGAAGCCAGCCGCACCAATGTGTTGGAGGAAACACCGTGCAAATGGTGAACTTGGTTAGCGTGCACTGCGCCCGGCCCGCCACAGGAGTCGCTGGTGTGCGATGAGACAAGGATATCCCTACCGGCCAAACCCTCCCTAACCCGGACGATGTTAGGCCTCTGGTGTCTCTGGTGGCACAGTCTCTGGTGGCACACCTAGTGCTGTGATGCAGTGCCCTAGACCACTGCGCCACCTGGTAGGCCCACAAAATGTTTTTATAATATTTTTTACCCCCTTGTCATCATATCCAATTGTCTTGTCCCATCGCTGCAACTCCCATACCGCCTCGGGAGAGGCGAAAGTCAAGAGCCGTGCATCCTCCGAAACACAATCCCACCAAGCCGCACTGCTTCTTGACACAATGCATGCTTAACCAGCCCCACCAATGTTTTTGAGGAAACACCGTACACCTGGTGACAGTGTCAGCATGCATGCGCCTGGCCCGCCACAGGAGTCGCTACAGTGCGATTGGACAAGGACATCCCAGCCAGCCAAACCCTCCCTACCCCAGACGACGCTGGGCCAATTATACGTCGCCTCATGGGTCTCCCAGTCGCAGCCAGCATGGCTATTGAACCAGCATCTGTAGCAACGCAGTTTGAACAGTATGCAGTGTCTTAGACCACTGCGCCACTCGGGAGGCCCTATCCACAAATGTTTTAATGCTTATTAATTGCCTTGCGGCATATCAAAATGCTAAAATACTAATAATACTAGTACTAAATTCTTTATTTTTTGATCACAGAAACAATGAGAAAATATGGAAAAATAAATAATAAAATGCTAATTACAGTGGGACAAAAAAGTATTTAGTCAGCCACCAATTGTGCAAGTTCTCCCACTTAAAAAGACGAGAGAGGCCTGTAGTTTTCATCAGGTACACTTCAACTATGACAGACAAAATGAGGATTTGTAGGATTTTTAACGAATTTATTTGCAAATTATGGTGGAAAATAAGTATTTGGTCACCTACAAACAAGCAAGATTTCTGGCTCACAGACCTGTAACTTCTTCTTTAAGAGGCTCCTCTGTCCTCCACTTGTTACCTGTATTAATGGCACCTGTTTGAACTTGTTATCAGTATAAAAGACACCTGTCCACAACCTCAAACAGTCACACTCCAAACTCCACTATGGCCAAGACCAAAGAGTTGTCAAAGGACACCAGAAAGAAAATTGTAGACCTGCACCAGGCTGGGAAGACTGAATCTGTAATAGGTAAGCAGCTTGGTTTGAAGAAATCAACTGTGGGAGCAATTATTAGGAAATGGAAGACATACAAGACCACTGATAATCTCCCTCGATCTGGGGCTGCACGCAAGTTCACAAGAACGGTGAGCAAAAATCCCAGAACCACACGAGGGGACCTAGTGAATGACCTGCAGAGAGCTGGGACCAAAGTAACAAAGCCTACCATCAGTAACACACTACGCGCCAGGGACTCAAATCCTGCAGCGCCAGACGTGTCCCTCTGCTTAAGCCAGTACATGTCCAGGCCCGTCTGAAGTTTGCTAGAAAGCATTTGGATGATCCAGAAGAAGATTGGGAGAATGTCATATGGTCAGATGAAACCAAAATAGGTAAAAACTCAACTCGTCATGTTTAGAGGACAAAGAATGCCGAGTTGCATCCAAAGAACACCATACCTACTGTGAAGCATAGGGGTGGAAACATCATGCTTTGGGGCTGTTTTTCTGCAAAGGGACCAGGACGACTGATGCGTGTAAAGGAAAGAATGGGGCCATGTATCGTGAGATTTTGAGTGAAAACCTCCTTCCATCAGCAAGGGCATTGAAGATGAAACGTGGCTGGGTCTTTCAGCATGACAATGATCCCAAACACACCGCCCGGCAAGGAAGGAGTGGCTTCGTAAGAAGCATTTCAAGGTCCTGGAGTGGCCTAGCCAGTCTCCAGATCTCAACCTCATAGAAAATCTTTGGAGGGAGTTGAAAGTCCGTGTTGCCCAGCAACAGCCCCAAAACATCACTGCTCTAGAAGAGATCTGCATGGAGGAATGGGCCAAAATACCAGCAACAGTGTGTGAAAACCTTGTGAAGACTTACAGAAAACGTATGACCTCTGTCATTGCCAACAAAGGGTATATAACAAAGTATTGAGATAAACTTTTGTTATAAATTCATTAAAAATCCTACAATGTGATTTTCTTTTTTTTCTCATTTTGTCTGTCATAGTGTTAGAGGAATTCTAAATTCCTATATGTTTTGTAGCCAAAACCAAATTCACACTCTATCTATTTCATAATAAGTTGTAAGTTTATGATTTTGCATGAAATAGCAAGAGACCAGTCTTAAAAACAAGTTCAGCATTTATTATTGATGAGTACTGGCCCAAAATACAAAGAACATTACATTTTAAAGAGAAGATAAAAATGACGTCATCAGTTCTCACACTCTCTCCGATCCACACAATAGTGCAGTGTCTTCAGGTCTGGAGATTGTGTCCTACTCCCCTCATAAAGCAAACATTCCAATCTGTCTAAAAGACATACTCTCCTCCACTAATGGAACATCAAAGAACATTCTTATCTGTCTAAAGAGATATACCCTCCTTCTCCCTTAAACCCGCAAGGTACAGACAATTAATTCGTTTTACCTACATTTTCAGTCCTAGTTTAACCAAAAACCCATACATTTCATACCATAACATAGTAGTATTAAAACTTAATGGTTCTAATAAAAATGTATACATAATTAATCATTTCAACTATAATTTTCTCCAACACATAGTTGAAGTGTACCTATGATGAAAATTACAGGCCTCTCTCATCTTTTTAAGTGGGAGAACTTGCACAATTGGTGGCTGACTAAATACTTTTTTGCCCCACTGTATATAAAGCAGCCCGCGTAATCATCTGCCAGAGAATAGCCCCAATCGGCCCGAGCCCCAAGTACTACATTTGGGCCAGAATCCTCACACTGGAATCGTCCCGAGCTCAATCCCCACACCCTAGTCATAAGTAATACTGCCGAAGGCGGCCCACTCCCACTCAGCCGAGTGCCCCAACTCTCAGCCGGAGTCTGCCCAGATCCACTGTTCTAGCTGGGTATTTATTCAAACCCATAACCATTTAGTCTTTGTGAAGAGAAGTGAAAGCCTTCTGCATCTCTTTCTAGTCCTATATTATTCAAGGATGTCATTAGAATGATGAAGATAAGGACAACAAAACATATTTCATTTAACTGTGGAAGGAATGAACCAACAATAGAGAAAGAAGAGGTAGGCAAATAACATTAGGAGAAATATTATGAAAGGTATAAATGTCTCGGCCAACTAATTATACAAATTGGCCCTATTATATTTCAAAATTAAAATCTAATTCGCTAGCCTATACTTGTAACTTTGTAGGCTGCATGTGCTGCACCAGAATCACATGTTCTCTCCCTGCTTCATCATGGTTTGAATGATGTGCTTAATTCCAGTCCATATAATACAGTATAATACAGTACAGTAATACAGTTCCTCTCAAAAAGATTTGCCTACTGGAGCTTGAAACCTAACCGGTAACGAGTCAATGTGCTGGGGTCCGAGGTAATTGAAGGAATATAGGTAATATGTACATGTAGGTTGGGTTAAAATGGACTAGGCAATCAGGATAAATAATTAACAGAGTAGCAGCAGCTTATGTGAACAGTGTGTGCGTGTGTGCGTGTGTGCGTGTGTGCGTGTGTGTGTGTGTGTGTGTGTGTGTCTGTGTGTGTATGTCTGTGTGTGTGTGTGTGTGTCTGTGTGTGTGTGTGGCATCAATATGCATGTGTGTCTGAGTGGATGTAGTCGTATGTCGTCTGTGTGTGTACAGTGAATTCGGAAAGTATTCAGACCCCTTTATTTTTTTCCCACAGTTTGTTACATTACAGCATTATTCTAAAATGGATTAAATATTAAATATTAATTTACATACAATACCCCATAATGACAAAGCAGAAACATGTTTTAGATATGTTTGCAAATGTAATTAAAATATAAAACTGAGTCCCTTAGGTGCCTTTTGGCAATCTCCTAGCGGGCTGTCATGTGCCTTTCACTGAGGAGTGTCTTCCGTCTGGCCACTCTACCATAAAAGCCTGATTGTTGGAGTGCTGCAGAGATGGTTGTCCTTCTTCGAGGTTCTCCTATCTCCGCAGAGGAAATCTAGAGCTAAGTCAGAGTGACAAGGAGGTTCTTGGTCACCTTCCTGACCAAGGCCCTTCTCCCCTGATTGCTCATTTTGGCCGGGTGGCCAGCTCTAGCTCTTGGTGGTTCCAAACTTTTCCATTTAAAAATGATGGAGGGCACTGTGTTCACGGAGACCTTCAATGCTGCAGAAGTGTTTTGGTACCCTTCCCCAGATCTGTGCCTCGACACAATCCTGTCTCGGAGCTCTACGGGCAATTCCTTCCACCTCATGGCTTGGTTTTTGCTCTGAGTAGAGTGTCAGTATATATGTACAGTATATACATATGAGATGAGTAATGTAGGGTATGTAAACATTATATAAAGTGCCATTGTTTAAAGTGGCTAGTGATACATTTATTACATCAAGATGCAGTAGATGGTATAGAGTACAGTATATACATATGAGATTAGTAATGTAGGGTATGTAAACATTATATAAAGTGGCATTGTTTAAAGTGGCTAGTGATACATTTTTCCATTATTAAAGTGGCTAGAGTTGAGTCAGTATGTTGGCAGCAGCCACTCAATGTTAGTGATGGCTGTTTAACAGTCTGATGGCCTTGAGACAGAAGCTGTTTTTCAGTCTCTCGGTCCCCACTTTGATGCACCTGTACCGACCTCGCCTTCTGGATGATAGTGGGGTGAACAGGCAGTGGCTCGGGTGGTTTTTGGCCTTCCTGTGACATTGGGTGGTGTAGGTGTCCTGGAGGGCAGATAGTTTGCCCCTGGTGATGGGTTGTGCAGACCTCACTACCCTCTGGCGAGCCTTATGGTTATGGGCAGAGCAGTTGCCATACCAGGCGGTGATACAGCCAGACAGGATGCTCTCGATTGTGCATCTGTAAAAAAAAAACGTTTGTGGGTGTTTTTGGTGACAAGCCGACTTTCTTCAGCCTCCGGAGGTTGAAGAGGCGCTGCTGCGCCTTCTTCACCACACTGTCTGTGTGGGTGGACCATTTCAGTTTGTCCGTGATGTGTACGCCGAGGAAGTTAAAACATTCCACCCTCTCCACTACTGTCCTGTCGATGTGGATAGGGAGATGCTCCCTCTGCTGTTTCCTGAAGTCCACGATCATCTCCTTTGTTTTGTTGACATTGAGTGTGAGGTTATTTTCCTGACCAGGGCAGGGTCGAGACCCAGGGTCCCGAGCTTAATGACGAGTTTGGGGGGTACTATGGTGTTAAATGCTGAGCTGTAGTCGATAAACAGCATTCTTACATAGGTATTCCTCTTGTCCAGATGGGTTAGTGTGCAGTGTGATTGCGATTGTGTCGTCAGTGGACCTATTGGGGCGGTAAGCAAATTGGAATGGGTCTAGGGTGTCAGGTAGGGTGGAGGTGATATTGTCCTTGACTAGTCTCTCAAAGCACTTCATGATGACGGAAGTGAGTGCTACGGGGCGGTAGTCATTTAGCTCAGTTACCTTAGCTTTCTTGGAACAGGAACAATGGTGGCCCTCTTGAAGCATGTGGGAACAGCAGACTGAAATAAGGATTGATTGAATATGTCCGTAAACACACCAGCCAGCTGGTCTGCGCATGCTCTGAGGGCGCGGCTGGGGATCCCGTCTGGGCCTGCAGCCTTGCGAGGGTTAACACGTTTAAATGTTTTACTCACCTCGGCTGCAGTGAAGGAGAGCCCACAGGTTTTGGTAGCGGGCCGTGTCAGTGGCACTGTATTGTCCTCAAAGCGAGCAAAGAAGCTTTCTGGGAGCAAGACATCGTGGTCTGCGATGGGGCTGGTTTTTCTTTTGTAGTCTGTGATTGACTGTCGACCCTGCCACATACCTCTTGTGTCTGAGCTGTTTAATTGCGACTCAACTTTGTCTCTATACTGACACTTAGCTTGTTTGATTGCCTTGTGGAGGGAATTGCTACACTGTTTGTATTCGGTCATGTTTCCGGTCACCTTGCCCTGATTAAAAGCAGTGGTTTGGCTTTCAGTTCTGCACGAATGCTGCCATCAATCCACGGTTTCTGGTTGGGGGATGTCCACAGTTTCTGGTTGTGGGTACAACATCACCGATGCACTTGCTAATAAACTTGCTCACCAAATCAGCGTATTCACCAATGTTGTTGTTTGATGCTATGCGGAACATATCCCAGTCCACATGGTCCAACCAATTTTGAAGAGTGGAATCCGATTGGTTGGACCAGCGTTGAACAGACCTGAGCGCGGGTGCTTCCTGTTTTAGTTTCTGTCTATAGGCTGGAAGCAACAAAATGGAGTCGTGGTCAGCTTTCCCGAAAGGAGGGCGGGGGAGTGCCTTATATGCGTTGCGGAAGTTAGAGTAACAATGATTTAGGGTTTTGCCAGCCCAGGTCGCGCAATCGATTTGCTGATAGAATTTAGGGAGCCTTGTTTTCAAATTATTAAAATCCCCAACTACAAGAAATGCAGCCTCAGGATATGTGGTTTCCAGTTTACATAGTGTGGAATTAAGTTCTTTCAGGGCTGCCGATGTGTCGGCTTGGGGGGGAATATACACGACTGTGATTATAATCGAAGAGAATAATCTTTGTAGATAATGCGGTCTAAGTCAGGTGAACAGAAGGACTTGAGTTCCTGTATGTTGTTATGATCACACCACGTCTCATTAATCATAAGGCATACACCCCCGTCCTTCTTTTTACCAGAGAGATGCTTGTTTCTGTCGGCGCAATGCATGAAGAAACCAGGTGGCTGTACCGACTCCGATAGCGTGGCTTGAGTGAGCCATGTTTCCGTGAAATAAAGAACGTTACAGTCTCTGATGTCTCTCTGGAAGGCAACTCTTGCACAGATTTTGTCTACCTTGTTGTCAAGAGACTGGATATTGGCGAGTAGTATGCTTGGGAGCGGTGAGCGATGTGCCCGTCTACCGAGCCTGACCAGAAGACCGCTCCGTCTGCCCCTTCTGCGTCGCCATTGTTTTGGGTCCCCGGCTGGGACCCGATCCATAGTCCTGGGTGGTGGGCCAAACAGAGGATCTGCTTAGGGAAAGTCGTATTCCTGGTCGTAATGTTGGTGAGTTGACTTTGCTCTTATATCCAATAGTTCCTCCCGACTGTATTTAATAAAACCTAAGATTTCTTGGGGTAACAATGTAAGAAATAACACATTGGAAAACTAAATACTGCATAGTTTCCTAGGCCATCTCTTTGTCGGCGTAGGAAGACTGGACAGATGGCTGACAGCGTGTATGGCGTCGTGTGGATAAGCAGTTTGCTAATGTCAACATTGTGAACCACGTGCCCCATGGTGGCAGTGGGGTTATGGTATGGGCAGGCATAAGCTACTGACAAAAAACAATTGCATTTTATTGATGGCAATTTGAATGCACAGAGATACAGTGACAAAATCCAGAGGCCCATTGTCGTGCCATTCATCCGCCGCCATCACCTCATGTTTCAGCATGATAATTACACAAATCCTGGAAGCTGAATATGTTCTTCCATGGCCTGCATACTCACCAGACATGTCACCCATTGAGCATGTTTGGGATGCTTTGGATCGACGTGTACGACAGTGTGTTCCAGTTCCCGCCAATATCCAGCAACTTCACACAGACATTGAAGAGGATTGGGACAACATTCCACAGGCCACAATCAACAGCTAGATCAACTCTATGCGAAGGAGATTTGTTGCGCTGCAATGAGGAAAATGATGGTCACATCAGATACTGCCTGGCTTTCTGATCTATTCCCTCACCTTATTTTTTTAAGGTATCTGTGACCACAGATGCATATCTGTATTCCCAGTCATGTGAAATCCATAGATTAGAACCCAATGAATTTATTAAAATTGACTGATTTCCTTCTATGAACTGTAGCTCAGTAGAATCTTTGAAATTGTTTCATGTTGTGTTTATATTTTTGTTCAGTGGAAAATAATGTAACAGGTGAAATGAAGAATGTGATCTGCTTTATTTTCAAACGTATTGCACAAGTATTTTACATAAAAAGTAGCTACAAATACTACAATTTGTTGAAAAACTTATTTCCAAATACCCAGGTATGTGGTACATACAGTATACCGCCCGGGATTACAAAACAATACACACAAATCCCCCAAAAATAAAAAAAATAAAGAAAACAAGAGATATCAGAACCAGCAATTTCAGAGTCCGG